>NC_142774.1:41165000-41322500 GCF_988280905.1 Pimephales promelas | reverse complement strand
GTTTTCTTGCTTCAGTTAAACACAAAAGGAGACGGTGAGCAGAATGAAAGCACGCCGTCTCCTTTACACTGTAAAAAAAATATTTTTAAGATTTGTTATCACAACATATTTTCTTTTGTCAAATCAACTTTATAATAATTTATTTAGTTCAGATAACTTATTATTTTGAGTTTCTGATGATTAAATGAATCTCCTTCATTGTATTAACTCACTTTTTCCAGTTCAATCAACTTAAAATTTTAAGGCAACAAAGGTTACTTACTTTTTTAAGTTAAACCAACAATGTTTTTTTTTACAGTGTAGTTATCATAACATTTTTTCTTTTGTCAAATCAACTTAAATAATTTATTTAATTCAGATAACATATAATTTTGAGTTTCTGATGGTTAAATTAATCTCCTTCATTGTATTAACTCACTTTTTCCAGTTCAACCAACTTAAAATTTTAAGGCAACCAGGTTACTTACTTTTTTAAGTTAAACCATCAATATTTTTTACAGTGTATTAGTCCCAAATCTGTAAAGCATCAAATAACTCGCATGAATGCATATGCATTAATTTCATGATGTCTTTTGTCCCTTTTAGAGCTTGAAAGCCCTTTCATCGTTGGATAAACAGCATGAATATCATCGTTCGTGTGTTCTGAGAAGAGAGGGTTGGTAAATGATGACAGGATGATGATATAAAGCTCATATAAACAGCAGTTGAGACGATGATCTAGTGGTTTGCAACATGTAAAAACACACATATTGAATATTAACGTGGCGGTCTGCTGTGGTGAGAAGCTCTCCTGGGTCTCCAAGACTTCTCCTGTCATTTATCTCCCACATCAGAAACAGACGAGACAAACGAGACGAAGAGGAACGAGACCGTCCTGGAGGACAAACACACCGCCTCAAAAACTGACAACAACATACACAACAACATACACAACAACATACACAACAACATACACAACAACATACACATCGTGTGCATTAAAGCATCTGCGAACGACTTTCACAAGAGCGGACACACTGAAGCCATCGCCAAGCTGATGACCTGTCCGTCTCTTGTCACATGATGACGATGATGTGTGGCTTTAATAGCAGTCTCACGACACACACACACACACACACACACGGTGTAAAGTCAACTGATTGCCTGTTGATTCTGATAATTATTCTATTAAAAGTGTATTTTATGTGGCAGTTTCTAATGAAGTTCTCAATCAAAGAGTTAGCAAATTGGTTTTATTTACTTTGATGTGCTGTTTAGAACACACACACACACACACACACACACACACGCTGAAATCAGGGGAAATATGCCGCTTTTATAATTACTCTCACAAAGTTTTTAAATGTGTTTTCTGTCATTAAAACCACAAGATCCTGCTTCAAAATAGAATGTGGCTGTTATACAAGTTTTCACCTGTGTGTGTGTGTGTGTGAGTGTGTGTGTGTGTGTGTGTGTGTTGGCCCTACGTCCATCTGGTGGCATCTGAGTCTGTGATCGCAGCTGCATGTAAACCAGCGCGTGTGCAGGTGTGTGTGACGCTCCTTCAGAGATCTGCACCTGCTCCGTGTGTCTGAGCACCTCCTCGCTTCAGTGGACTCACACACACACACACACACACACACACACAGTGGTCAGTGATTAGATGTCCGACAGCTGCTGCTACAGATGTTCGTTCTGGATCCTCCGTCTGACACTTTAAAGAGAGTCTATGGATCACCAGTGATCATCTGAAGCGCACACACACACACACACACACACACACACAAAAGCTCATTCTCAGTCCATAATAGCAATAAATGACACTAGCAAATACACATTAACACACTCACACAACCTTGGTTTTATTTACCACTGCAAACACACACACACACACACACACACCACTAATATACATACAAATATTAGTGTGTTTATACTGTACAGCAAATGCTTGTGGTCATTACAGAGAATTTTTCCATTTTCCTTTTCACAATATTTTAACAAGCCACACATCGGTTTATCACACTAAACGCTAATATGTTTATGCCACAGTTATCCGTGCTAATGAGATGCAGGACCAGACGGAAATAAGCAAACACATAATCCCTGTTATAATTCTGGGTTTATTCAGGCTCACGACAGGAGTGTGTGCACAGGAGTTTTGCTAATCATCCCTTATTTACACCGCAGGTCTCGATGCCCAATGACGATTTTTTGACATATCTGATATCTGCATTTACACTACACTTGGCGAAACGAACAAAAAATAACATTATGATACAAAGAGCATGCACAGAGAAGTCCAGATTAAACATGAAATGATTGATCATATATATATATATTATTTGTTGTTTTTCTTTATAATGAAGTTGTCGGTATTAAGTAGATTTTAACACACAAAATAGTGATTATCAGATCAATGAGGCCTCACCCTGCTCGCCACAACCCTGATTTAGGGTTTTATTTAGTTATAATAAACAAAAAAATTAAGTATAATTTTATCCGATTAATCGATAAACCCAAAAAATAATCGTCCGATTAATCGATTATCAAAATAATCGTTAGTTGCAGCCCTTGATTAAAGTGTGTTTCGTCCGTTTTTATTTTATTTTTTAAAAATATTCATTTATCGGCCATTATAACTGCCGATACCGATATTATGAAAAATGCCTAATATCGGCCGATATATCGGTCTGATAAAGAGCATGCACAGAGAAGTCCAAATTAAACATGAAATGATTGGTCATATATATATATTATTTGTTGTTTTTCTTTATAATGAAGTTGTCGGTATTAAATAGATTTTAACACACAAAATAGTGATTATCAGATCAATGAGGCCTCCGCTGCTCGCCACAACCCTGATTTAGAACAAAAAAATTAAATATAATTTTATCCGATTAATCGAAAAAATAATTGTCCGATTAATCGATTATCAAAATAATCGTTAGTTGCAGCCCTTGATTAAAGTGTGTTTCGTCCGTTTTTATTTTATTTTTTAAATATTCATTTATCGGCCATTATAACTGCCGATACCGATATTATGGAAAATGCCTATTATCGGCCGATAATATCGGTCTGATAAAAAGCATGCACAGAGAAGTCCAGATTAAACATGAAATGATTGGTCATATATATATTTTATTTGTTGTTTTTCTTTATAATGAAGTTGTCGGTATTAAATAGATTTTAACACACAAAATAGTGATTATCAGATCAATGAGGCCTCCGCTGCTCGCCACAACCCTGATTTAGAACAAAAAAATTAAATATAATTTTATCCGATTAATCGAAAAAATAATTGTCCGATTAATCGATTATCAAAATAATCGTTAGTTGCAGCCCTTGATTAAAGTGTGTTTCGTCCGTTTTTATTTTATTTTTTAAAATATTCATTTATCGGCCATTATAACTGCCGATACCGATATTATGGAAAATGCCTAATATCGGCCGATATATCGGTCTGATAAAGAGCATGCACATAGAAGTCCAAATTAAACATGAAATGATTGGTCATATATATATTTTATTTGTTGTTTTTCTTTATAATGAAGTTGTCGGTATTAAGTAGATTTTAACACACAAAATAGTGATTATCAGATCAATGAGGCCTCACCCTGCTCGCCACAACCCTGATTTAGGGTTTTATTTAGTTATAATAAACAAAAAAATTAAGTATAATTTTATCCGATTAATCGATAAACCCAAAAAATAATCGTCCGATTAATCGATTATCAAAATAATCGTTAGTTGCAGCCCTAGATTGAAGTGTGTTTCGTCCGTTTTTATTTTATTTTTTAAAATATTGATTTATCGGCCATTATAACTGCCGATACCGATATTATGGAAAATGCCTAATATCGGCCGATAATATCGGTCTGATAAAGAGCATGCACATAGAAGTCCAAATTAAACATGAAATGATTGGTCATATATATATATTATTTGTTGTTTTTCTTTATAATGAAGTTGTCGGTATTAAATAGATTTTAACACACAAAATAGTGATTATCAGATCAATGAGGCCTCCGCTGCTCGCCACAACCCTGATTTAGAACAAAAAAATTAAATATAATTTTATCCGATTAATCGGAAAAATAATCGTCCGATTAATCGATTATCAAAAGAATCCTTAGTTGCAGCCCTAGATTGAAGCGTTTTTCGTCCGTTTTTATTTTATTTTTTAAAATATTCATTTATCGGCCATTATAACTGCCGATACCGATATTATGGAAAATGCCTAATATCGGCCGATAATATCGGTCTGATAAAAAGCATGCACAGAGAAGTCCAAATTAAACATGAAATGATTGGTCATATATATATATATTATTTATTGCTTTTCTTTATAATGAAGTTGTCGGTATTAAGTAGATTTTAACACACAAAATAGTGATTATCAGATCAATAAGGCCTCATCCTGCTCGCCACAACCCTGATTGGTCTGGCTCTAATAATAAACAAAAAAATTAAATATAATTTTATCCGATTAATCAGAAAAATAATCGTCCGATTAATCGATTATCAAAATAATCGTTAGTTGCAGCCCTTGATTGAAGTGTGTTTCGTCCGTTTTTATTTTATTTTTGAAATATTCATTTATCGGCCATTATAACTGCCGATACCGATATTATGGAAAATGCCAAAATATCGGCCGATAATATCGGTCTGGCTCTATTTATTATAACTAAATAAAACCCTAAATCAGGGTTGTGGCGAGCAGGGTGAGGCCTCATTGATCTGATAATCACTATTTTGTGTGTTAAAATCTACTGACAACTTCATTATAAAGAAAAACAACAAATAAAATATATATATGACCAATCATTTCATGTTTAATCTGGACTTCTCTGTGCATGCTTTTTTGAGGTGGTGACCATAGACCTGCATTATATGACTGACAGAGAAGAACGGGTTGACCGAAAAATATCAAAATTGAAAATACTCCTGGATGCCCTTGAGGTAAGATAAAACATATCAAAAATTAATTTCAAAGTAATTACACTGTAACAATGACACCTTAAAATAAATTTTAACCAATTATTTACTTAGAAACAGTTCATATTATCAGTTATGAATGATATCTCCGGACAAAGTGTTTAGAAAGAAACGTTTTCAGAGACGAATTCTCCGTTTGCGTGTAAAACGAAGGGAAACGAAAGGGTTTCCCAGTCCTACTAAACCGCACTAAAAACAACAGGTTAGTGACGTCCCTGAAACAAACAACTCGTGGTTCTTGACCTGAATAAGCAGCAAACACACTGACATGATGTCTGGTAGTATGATGCTAAAAAACATCAAATCACAGACTAGTTGTGTTTGAACATATGAAGTGTGTAGTTTGGGGTCAGACTGAAACACTTCCATTAGTCTGTGCGACGGATTGAACGAGGGAGTGAAGAGGACAGACAGTAAAAGCATGAATTTGTGCCCGAGCAGTTTCCAAACCATCAGCGCCACAGATTAAAGCGTAAGTGGACCTCAATGAGACTGAACAACAAAAAGAGAAATCGTGAGACAAAACAGAAGCGCATCGCTATTGTTCGGTCTGCTTTATTCCTCTCCAAGTGGTTTGTTTGTGTGCGTCTCTATAAGAGCTGTGATGAAGTTGGACAGCTTTTAATCATCTCACAGCACGAGGTCTTCACTATCATTCCCATCTCGCCGACAGGGAAACACATTCGTATGTTCCTCATTTATTTCTACAGACGTCAAAAAGACAGATGTGTGGACAAACCGAGGGTCATTTACCTCAAATCCACTTCCAGAGATAAAACCAGTGATTAACCTCCAGAGATCTGCCCTGGAGACACAAACTAAACCCACAAACAAGCTCTCCAAACAGAGACGGAGACTTTTCCTCAAATCTCTCCTGAAAAACATTTGCAAACACACTACAGAGATCTCAATATGAACTCAATCATCACTTTCTCTGAACTTCTGTTCACCTTCATTTTATAGCTCTATTCTTAAATATGTGTGCCTTTATTTAAGATATGCAATGCATTTGGATAACACAGTTTTAACGTAAACAAACTAAGAACCTTAATGTCATTTCTACATTAATGAAACAGATCAGATTGCTCCACTCAAAAAACAATAAAGCATTGTTTACTATTAACTATCTGCATCTATTTGATTTTATATTGTCAAAATGCATTAATTCAAATTGCTTAGAATATGAACATGGTTAAAAATAGCTAAAAATTGATAATAAATATCCTTTACAAACTGTGCTTGTGTATTTAAAACACATTCGGTTTATTAGGACATTACAGAAATTTTAATGACAAATAAATATGCAGTTTATTAGTTTGTTTATGGTAAAACTGTGTAATATTATTTTGTTTTAATTCAATGTTATTAATTTAAAAAAAATACAATAGAATTTTGGTTGAAATGACAGTCGTGACACTTTTTCTCTGTAAAAAACAATTAATATACTACCGATATAAAAAGGCAAAAATACATAAATTATATATATAAATTATATATATACACTGTATATATATATATATATATATATATATATATATATATGTTGTGCCTAATTGTTATATATATATATATATATATATATATGTTGTGCCTAACTGTATGTCCCTAAGTATTTACAGTTAAATATTACTTAATTTTATTTTAATTTATATTATTAATCAAAAATTATTATATCTTTACATTTTATATATATATATATATTTTTATATATATATAATTTATGTATTTTTGCCTTTTTATATCGGTAGTATATATATATATATATATATATATATATATATATATATATATATATATATATACTGTATATGTTGTTCATAATATTTTTTTTATCCCTAAGTATTTACAGTTAAATATTACTTAATTTTATTTTAATTTATATTATTAATCAAAAATTATTATATCTTTACATTTTTGGTTGAAATGACAATCATGACACACTTTTTTGACATGCAATATTATTTCATTTCAATTGAATATTATTAAATCAAAAATGTTTGAAATTTTTTTATGCAAAAGCAACTACTGATAAAACAATGGATGCATAATGAAATAAATAAAAAATGCCATGCATATTTGTTATTCTTGAACATTAGAATGATTTAAATCAATGATTTGATTGACGTTTACTCTTGCCCTTTAAAATGTCAGTACATAATGCAACGTTTGCAGTAACCAGGCATATTTGACACAACAATCTAAATTCAAATATATAATATCTGACTTGAATCTAAAAGTATATGCATCACACAAAAAGCAAGGCCATTTAGCTTGAGCATGAAAATAAGGTGTGCGAGACGTCCCTGAGACTGACTAACACCATAAACCAGATGCATCAATAATCAGGGAATGTGGTGTGAACGTCGAGAGCAGTCGACCTTATCACACTAGGAAAACCTAGATCACACACACACACACACACACTCTCTCTCACACGTCTATAATGATGTTTCCAGATAAGGAGCAGCATTTCAGCACCTTGAGCTTCGGCTAAAACACCAACAAACACCGGATATGAGAAACTCGCTCTTCTTTACTGCACTAAAACCAATTACGCTCAACAAAAACTGGGCGTCTAATTTCCTCATCTGAGAGTGATTTCCAAAAGAAGCCGTTGTCTTTTATCAGCACGGGTGGAGGTAAATGTAGCACAGCGCTGGTACTGCTACTGATGCGTGAGATTGGCTCTTTTACACCCAATTAATGAGCAGATCTGCCCACTGAGCAAAGCCTGAGCATACGAAAACCAGCACTTGTGCATCAGACTGAAATCTGCAACATGATGGACATGACCTGCTTCAAATCAGTTATGGGCTGAAATAAACAAACAAAAAACAAAAACCTTAGTTAACTTTAAAAAAAAAATACTCACCCACATGTCATCCAAGATGTCCATGTCTTTCTTTCTTCAGTCGAAAAGAAATTAAGGTTTTTGATATTCCAGGATTTTCTCCATATAATGGACTTCAATGGGAACCAAACGGTAAGACAGTTTCAGTGCAAACTGTTCAAAGGGCTTTAAACGATTCCAGACGATGAATAAGGGTCTTATCAAGCGAAACGATCACTCATTTAATAAATAAATAACAAAGTTTAAGTTTTATAAGCTCAAATGCTCGCCTTGCTCTGTTCTGTGATACGCGTTCGTGACTCTCCTGTTCGAACTCGTTCATCAAACTGAACAAATCTTTTTTTTTGGAGTCATTTCGTTCAAATGACTCAAAAAAAGATTTGTTCATTTTGTTTCGCTTGATAAAACCCTTATTTATCGTCCGGAATCGTTTAAAGCTGCACTGAAACTCTGATTTGGACCTTGAACCTTTTGGTCCCCATTGAAGTCCATTATATAGAAAAAATCCTGGAATGTTTTCATCAAAAACCTTAATTTCTTTTCGACTGAAGAAAGAAAGACATGGACATCTTGGATGGCATGAGGGTGAGTAAATTATCAGCAAAAGTTTTTTTTTACAAAGTGAACTACTCCTTTAAGTAAATTAAAATACAAGCTGTCATATAAAAGAGCAAAGCTACTATACAGGTGAAACTCGAAAAGTTAATTTATTTCATTAATTCAACTAAAAAGGCGAAACTAATATATTATATAGACTTATTACATGCAAAGTGAGATTTTTCAAGCCTTTATTTGTTATAATTTTGATGATTATGGATTACAGAAAACCCAAATTCAAAAGTTTTCATATCTGTAATCCATAATCAACAAATAAAGGCTTGAAATATCTCACTTTGCTTGTAATGAGTCTATATAATATATTAGTTTCACCTTTTAAGTTGAATTACTGAAAGAAATGAACTTTTTCTTCACTCGTATGCGTATCTGATCCGTATCGTGTGTGTTAACCATGATGGCAGAACGGCACAGACGGGGTAAATCGAGCAATCGGCATCGACTGCTCCTAATGAAGGTATATGAACATTATCTTTACCCTAATGATCAAACCCTGCGAGTATTACACACAACATTACACATCCGTATGGAGGAACCACACATTACACCAATGAAATAGCCGGGAATAAACACAGCTGTCCATATGAGACACTTCAGAAGTACAAACTGCAATAATAAAGAAAGTTTTATTGAACTTTATGATAGTTTTATGGTCTTTTATAGAGCTTGACAGCATCTGCTGTCTGTCTGCTTTTGTAAAGAAAACCTCAATTGATAATATCTCATGTAAAAAGTACTGTTTTTTTAATTCAATTGATCAAACGTGACTGTAATTTTGCACTTTCTATTCATTAAACCTTGAAAAAATGTGTCGGTTTCCAATGAAATATGAAGCAACACTGTTTTCAACATTAATAATCATAAATGTTTCTTGAGCATCAGATCCTCGTATTAGAGTGATTTCTGACACTGAAGACTGGAGTAATGATGATAAATTCAGTTTTGATCACAGGATATAAATTATATTTTACTATATGTTCACATACAAAACAGCTATATTACATTGGAATAATATTTCACAATTTTTAATCTAATTAATGAACCCTTGGTGAGCAAAATAAAATATTTGTTAAAAAAAAAAGTTTTTAATCAAATAAATCTCTCAAAAAGATTAAAGTTGCCCCCACATTTGAATGTATTGCATGTATCCTCATATTCGAGTGATTTCTGAAGGGTCACGTGACACTGAAGACTGGAGTAATGGTAATAAATTCAGCTTTGATCATAGGATATAAATTATATTTATCAATATATTCACACTGGAAACAGTTTATCTAAAATGTAATAATATTTCACATTATTGCTGTTTTTACTGTATTTATGATCAACTAAATGCAGCTTTGATGAGCAGAAACATCAAAAAATCCCTTATTAACGTTCCCTAGTCTTTCAGAGAAATAACTGTACGACGACAGACCGAAGGAAGATTATATGAAAATGATATTTCAGGTATTCATCAATCTGCCTGACTCATCAGGGTCACCTCTACAACCCCATTAGACACAACGCAAACATCTAGAGTTTCTCTCTTCTTCCTCGAGGCTAAAAAAACGGATTATTTATTGACTTCCAAAAATAAGTCGGAAAAAAATAGTTTTCCATAATTATCATCATTAGTCAGGTTGGGGTTGCCTTTAATTGCATGATGGGAGGAGCTTCTTTATCACATCAGCCAATAGAAAAGTCTTCAAAAGGACCTCCTCATCATTCATGACTCGGGGAAACTAGCGGATTCATATGTGACACAGCAGATGTTGTGCTAAAACAGCACATTAGTGTGAGACGGCCCGATCTAATGAGCTCAATCACTCACACAATCACACAGCTGCTCCAGGATCAGCCGGAGAGACGGATGGCACCAATGTTGTCAAAGCATGTTGGACTTTAATCAACACACAAGAAGTTCTTCAGCACTTTCATCATTTCATGATGTGCAATTCTATTCACTTATAAGTACTGAAAAGTGTGGGAATCATTTCATGTTTAATCTGGACTTCTCTGTGCATGCTCTTTGAGGTGGTGACCATAGACCTCCATTATATGACTGAGACAAGAACGGGTTGACTGAAAAATATCAAAATTGAAAATACTGCGGAAACAATGCCCTTGAGGTATGATAAAACATATCAAAAATTAATTTCAAAGTGAACTATCCCTTTAAATATATAATTACACTGCAACAATGACACCTTAAAATAAAGTGTAACCAATGATTTACTTAGAAACAGTTCATATTATCAGTTATGAATGATATGCATTAGAGCCAGACCGATATTATCGGCCGATATTAGGCATTTTTCAAAATATCGGTATCGGCAGTTATAATGGCCGACAAATGAATATTTAAAAAATAAAATAAAAACGGACGAAACACGCTTTAATCATCCTGTTGTATGTTTTACAATTTGCAGTATGATGTTATCTATTGCTAAATTATGGCTCATCATAGACTAGCTAACCACAAAGCAAGCTAATGCCACTATCATCAGTGGAAGACCGCTAACGTTAACATTAATGAGCTTGGAAACCACAATGAACTTTTTCTGCCTGAATAAAGTAATGATTACTGTATTTATAACTAGCATATCTCTAGTTACAGTCCCTGCATTGTAAAATGTAGGGATGCACCGATATGAAAATTTTGGCCAATACCGATAACCGATAATTCTTTATATTTGAAAGCCGATAACCGATATATCGGCCAATAAACTTAAACCCAAATTTTTATCTAATTTTGAGAGCCTGATTACAAAAACAAAAGTCTCACAATTAAATCCATGCCCATGTTATAGTGTTGTACAGCCGATATGACAGATTTGCGCTGCACATGTTGTACCAAACCGTAATTTTTTAAAGAGATTTCAATCATATTTCAAGAAATTCAAAAACATAAACAGTGCTCAACAAGTGTCTCAGCTGAAGGGAATAATACATTATTTATCGGCTTTAATATATCGGCCACATTTTCTTACCAGGCCGATAACTATAACATTAAAAATGAACATATATCGGCCGATACCGATATGCTGGCCGATATATCGTGCATACCTAGTAAAATGTAAGTTATACTTGCGAGGAGTGAACATTTAGACATAGAGAAAAAGTATCAAACGTATCTTGTGCAGAAAAGTTAGCTTTTCTTTTACACGTGTGTGAAATCCAACAATATTTAATAAAAAAAATATCAGCCGATATATCGGATTATATTTGTATCGGTATCGGCCTTCAAAATCCTTTATCGGTCGGCTCTAATTTGCATTAGAAAAGCATATAAAAGCATCAGAGTCGTTCCTCGTTTTAGTACGTTTGAGTCTGATTCCCTCAATGTGCCAGCGCTCTTTGTTTACTCGGGATAACTGTAATGTAGACTCGTCCGCCTCTCTTCACCCATTACATCACCTTCAGAAAGCCCTCCTGCGATGCTCTCCAGAACACACACTTTAACAGCGCGCTCAAACAAGACAAACTCAAACACACTCAAAGCATTTACAGATATTACACCCTTACATGAGAATTCGTGTTTTCTTTGCCCTTCTCTGAACGCCCAACAAACATTCCCGATCGATATCTCTGTAAACGTTCTGAGATGATTCACTACCGAACATTGAATGGTTTTAGTAACTTGTAATGCCGGAACAAATTGGCTTTGGTGAGCAAATAAAAAGTGATTTATTAGGAACTGGAATAATGAAATCCCCTCTATATAAGACATGATCATTTTTACTTTTGCAATCCAAACTCTAGCAGGCCTTAAGGTTTTGGTCAAATCCATGTCGCATTAAGCCAACAAATATTAAATATGCGGAAAAAAACACAATATTTGTGAAAGATAAAGTTTCAGAACGACTCGTCTCAAATACGTATGCGAGTGACACAACAACCAGCGCATATTGAACATATTATCCAGTTTCATGGATGGTTAGAAATATTTATGACACTAAAAATGGCACAAGATCATTCTATGCATTAATTAAAACCTCTCAGTGTTTATGAAAATCCCAGAAATCTGTCTTGTTTTACCTGTAAGCAGCGCTAAATGCAATTTACTGTGAGTAAACAAAATATATTTACTCTCTATTTGGCCAGTGAGTTAAGAACAGTGACACTAGACAAGATTATTTAAGTTAGGGATGCACCGATATTAACATTTTGGCTGATTTACGATAACCGATAATTCTTTATATTTGAAAACCGATAACCGATATTTTGGCAGATAAATCTAAATTTTATATAGTTTTGAGAGCCTGATTGAGTCTCACCATTAAAAGCCATGTCCCAAACGCACACTTATATATATCTCATTATACTTTTATGTAGTCTATATGACAGAAAAACTGTATTTTCCTTATTCAAAGTGATTCCAATCATATTTTAAGTAATTTAACACTATGTTTAACAGTGGACATCTGAAGTGCCCCAACTTAAGGAAATAATACATTATTTATCGGCTGTAATACTGTAAATCAGCCAAATTATCGGTACCGATATGATGGGCGATATATCGCGCATCCCTAATTTAAGTGGAAACGTAATAATACTACTACTACTAATAATAATAATCAGATCCTCGCTGATGTCAAAAGAAATTGGGAATGTTATACAAAAAAAATTTCCACAGTCCCCCTGTGGTGAAAATCTAGCTTTAAATGTTGTTCATGTGTATATGTGGTGTGTGTAAATTCAGTATTTCCTCCTTAAAACTGCAGTGAACCAAAGATAGTCTCAAAAACACGCTTTCAAATCGCTGGTGTTTTTTCCGTCACAAACGACCTTGTAACCAATCAGATCAACGTGTGATCGCCAACCAGAGTGAGTGAGTGGGGGCGGGGCTCATTCGAATATTCATAGAACTAAATGAGGCAAGGGTGTCGAGTTACATTCAAGATATTTTAAGGAACGACAAACCTAAAAAAACATTTAAATATGTGATTTTGGAGATCAAAGATGAGTTTTAAGCAATTATTGCCAGCAGGGAGACTTTACTTTCAGTGAAAAAACTGAATTCATGCACAAAATCTTGACATGAAGAACATGCTGGTAAAACAGAGTGATCTGGGATGGGGGAAAATACAATATCCATGAAGAAATGTGAGTAAATGAGCTGAAAAGAGAGATGGCAGGAGGACTAGCGGGAGAAGCAGCCTGTAGGAGTCTCTCAAAGGTCTGTCATCATCTCACACTGTCACGGCACACACCATCTGCTTCCCTGAGCTACCCACAATGCACTGTGCTGATGCTATATATTTGCACTCACTTTAAAGAGTACTTCTGCGGCCCAACGTCATGTTTTCACTATTTGCGAAGACAGAAACTCAGTTGGGAACCGTCACACGTTCACGGATATATAATTACAGCAGCAACTTTGAATATGGAGAGTCGCCTGGACCCGCGGGGAAGCCATTATTGCTTCAGTTATACCTCATTTCAGTCTCATGTGTTTCTCCTCATTTCTCTGAAGCAATCAAAACTAATTTTAGCTGGAAAATAACTTTATTCTAGAGCTGCTCCGTTTCTGTAATCTCCTGTTATCACTGGTCTGAAACTGTCTATAATGTTAAAAGCGCTGTATAAATGAAGGTGATTTGACTTGACTTAAAGGAGGGACCTGAGCCATATCTAAAGAGCAGAATATTCGAGAGTTTTTGGATTAGTGCCACAAAGAATCCACCCTAGTAACACCCTAGCAACCACCCAAAACACCCTAGCAACTGCACCTTAATATTCTCGAAACTAATCTCTAGGACATTTATAGTGCTACAAACAAATAAATGCGATTAAACCATCTATATACCATCTTTTTATTCCTTTTATAACCGTTTTAATTTTCCTTACTTTTATTTAGTGATTATTTTAAATCCTTTATGTTATTATTTATATTTTTTTAGTTATACCTCATATTTCAGTCTCGTGTTTCACCTGATTTCTCGGACCCATACTGTATCTACAGCGCAGAATATCAAGGAGTTTTTGGATTAGTGCCACAAAGAAGCCACCCTAGTAACACCCTAGCAACCACCCAAAACACCCTAGCAACTGCACCTTAATATTCTCGAAACTAATCTCTAGGACATTTATAGTGCTACAAACAAATAAATGCGATTAAACCATCTATATACCATCTTTTTATTCCTTTTATAACCGTTTTAATTTTCCTTACTTTTATTTAGTGATTATTTTAATTCCTTTATGTTATTATTTATATTTTTTTTAGTTATACCTCATTTCAGTCTCGTGTTTCTCCTGATTTCTCGGACCCATACTGTATCTACAGCGCAGAAAATCAAGGAGTTTTTGGATTAGTGCCACAAAGAAGCCACCTTAGTAACACCCTAGCAACCACCCAAAACAACCTAGCAACTGCACCTTAATATTCTCGAAACTACAAGATCCTCTATCTCTATGACATTTATAGTGCTACCAAAAAATAAATGTGATTAAACCATCTATATACCATCTTTTTATTTCTTTTATAACCGTTTTAATTTTCCTTACTTTTATTTAGTGATTATTTCAATTCCATTTTTTTTCAGATATACCTCATTTCCGTACTGTATCTACAGAGCAAAATATCAAGGAGTTTTTGGATTAGTGCCACAAAGAAACCACCCTGGCAACCACCTAAAACACTCTAGCAACCACCCAGAATACCTTAGCAACCGCATATCATCACCCTAGCAACCGCATAGCAACACTCTAGCAACCACCCAGAGTACCATAGCAACCGCATAGCAACACCCTAGCAACCACATAGCAACAACTTAGCAACCACCCCAAGTTTTTAAACTACTAAACTAAAACAAACTATTTCAGGCTAACAACCTTCAAACTTTTAAACTTTTAATTTTCCCTACTTTCAGTAATTATTTTAATTCCATTTTTTTCAGTTATACCTCATTTCCGTACTGTATCTACAGAGCAGAATATCAAGGAGTTTTTGGATTAGTGCCACAAAGAAACCACCCTAGCAACCACCTAAAACACTCTAGCAACCACCCAGAATACCTTAGCAACCGCATACCATCACCCTAGCAACCGCATAGCAACACCCTAGCAACCGCATAGCAACAACTTAGCAACCACCCCAAGTTTTTAAACTACTAAACTAAAACAAACTATTTCAGGCTAACAACCTTCAAACTTTTACACTATCTCTAAATCTATCTATTCAAAATTCTGCCTACATAACTAAAACTATTTCAAACTTAAAACCTTCAAACTTCAATAAAACTACTTCAAACTTTGTAATCCGGCTTTCTCACGCCAACTTAAAGTTTGTCTCGGCCAACTATTTTTTATTCTAGTGCTATACTAAATAAATGCGATTAAACTGGGAACACGCAGACCATTAACCTCTGCTGAGTCTGGGAACGCATCACATGACAGACACTACACCGCAGCCAAGCTAATGAAAATGAATGCTACGTGCTGCTAGCACAGTGGCTGTTTCCTGCTAAGGTAGCATACGGCGATTTACACGCACTCCTGGAGGCTTTAGCTAATGAGAGTCTAAAGGCAGCGATTACGGCCTTAATTCACCGGGAAATGGACACGCTACAAATCAACACGGCCACATAATTACACTGGAACGAAGGCTTCATCTGCACCACACACTCCATCAAGAGGTGCAGGTGAAGCCAACGCTCATGCTAACATTTCATTACGCTTGACATTCTGTGGCTTTTTTGTTAGCGCTGAATTTATAGCATATCAACATTTTTAAATGTAAAGTGCTAGACATTGGTTTTTCTGAATGCAAACTCTTTAAATGTTTTTAAAAGCCAAGAATCACAATGAAAATTTTGCAAATTGTTGCACGTTCGTATTTAGGATAATTCTCCGCAGGTCTTTACACACATTTACAACACAAATAAACATGGTAGCAGTGTGTGTCCATTATAAAGAGACGTGTTTGTTCAGATGTGTGTGCATTCAGGTTTACAAACATCCCGGTGTTTCGTGTGCAAATATGTGTTTTTGTTTGCATCCTGTCGACCTGATGAGAATCAGCCACAACATGCCCACAGTGTGTGTGTGTGTGTGTGTGTGCCGATGCTATCAGGAGTGTGAGACAGCCCATCAATAACTGAAGGCCTCTGAGGATGAAGATGTGCCGCGCGCCGCTAGCAGGAAAATGGATGTTAACTATTTATTCCTCAGCTTTTCTCTCCACTGCCTCCCTCTTTATCTCACCGCAGGATCCTGAGACACACACACACACACACACACACTCTCTTTGACTTATTTCAGACCATTATGTTTCTGTTTACTTGTCTCTCCAGAAGCATATTCATCCCATTACTGTCTGAATCTCAGCAAACCTGTCAGGAACATGTCAAGGTCATATTGTACCTTATACAAATAATCAAAATAAAAAAATTGAAATATAATAAAACCTATTTAAGATCATTTTGTGCATCGTGACTTTTTTTTATTCACATGAACACCCATTCTTATTCGTGTAAAGCAAAAAAAAAAAAGCATATTGTGCATGAAGAACATATACATATATATATATATATATATATATATATATACAATAAAGTGGGAAGATGAAAACCACTATTTTCTGTTTTAAATTTTAAATTTGTAGGTTATAATAACAATAAAAAAAAATTAATCCAGGTTTTGATTTTCAAAGATTTATTATAAAAACAGATTTCTTTCCACCCAAAATGCAATAAATCCGTTAAAAAAAAAAAAATCAAAATGCAATTAACTAAAAGAAATTCAAAATAAAATTAATTTTATATACATTATTTTTTTTTAAATGGCGCTTATCACATTTTGGAACCAAACTCTTCATTTATATATTAATATAATACAACTAATATTTGTATATATAAATAATATATAAATATAATATAAATAATATTTGTATTTTATATGTATATATATATACATATAAATACAAATATTATTTATATTATTATAAAATGTTATAAAATAAAACATTAATAAGTTTGAGCATCAGATCCTCATATTAGAGTGATTTCTGAAGGTAATGATGCTGAAAATTCAGCTTTGATCACAGGATATAAATTACATTTTACTACATATTCACTTAGAAAACAGTTATTTTAATTTGTAACAATTTTTCACAATAATTGGCACTCTTACATTTAGTTTAGTTTGTCTTAGTTTAATTTTCAAGGACTTTTAATTTTTTCCTGTTCCCGTTTGTCGTTAGTTGCCATGGTTTTCCATCATCTGATTAATTAACTTTAGTTCCCATTTGTATCCCTTTGATTAATAAACAATGTTTCTATTTGAATTACTTCATCCTGAGAGAAAACGTTACAGTATTTCTGTTTTTTTCTCACATAAATACCACCTTGATGAGCACAAAAGAACATTATTTCAAAAACAACCTGAAACTTTTGAATGGTACCATAAATGTGTGAGTGAGTGTGTGTGACTGGTTTTCGTTTTGGAGATGAAATATGACCCACAAGTATATGTTTTTATGATGGTAAAGCTTCTGAGCGAGCACACGGAGGGCCGTGTTGTTCATCATCTTTTTCCTGAGTTTAAACAGTAAAGTTCCTATCCCCCCCGAGTCTCTCATGATGTAATGCACCTCACAGAGAGTGTGGCTCGTCCCATTGCCTTATCTCCGGGGACGAATCTCACTTTGGGCGAACGTTGCACAAAGCGACTCCCTGAAAAGAGGTAAAAGGCTCTCGCTCAAACTGATCTTCCCCATTTATCTCCTATTCTCTTTAAACGAGAGGAATATATTCTCTCCAGCCGTAATCTCTCTCCAGCACACCGAGAACAAAAGCTCCCGACTCCACACATTAACACGGGCTGACCGCGAGTGCACAGAGCGTTCACTCGCAGTGAGAACCAACATGTTCTTCCTAAATCTCACTATCCACTGCATACTGAGACACCACACAGATTATTGTTTTATGTAATAACCAAACCGTATGCAACAATAAATTGATTTTAAAGGAGTAGTTCACTTAAAAAAAAAAAAAAAAAAAAAACTTTTGCTGATAATTTACTCGCTACCATTTCATCCAAGATGTCCACGTCTTTCTTTCTTCAGTCGAAAAGAAATGAAGGTTTTTGATGAAAACATTCCAGGATTTTCTCCATATAATGGACTTCAATGGGGTCCAAACGGTCTAAAAGACAGTTTCAGTGCAAACTGTTCAAAGGGCTTTAAACGACACCAGATGATGAATAAGGGTCTTATCAAGCGAAACGATCACTCATTTAATAAATGAATAACAAAGTTTAAGTTTTATAAGCTCAAATGCTCGCCTTGCTCTGTTCTGTGATGCGCTCTCCTGTTCATCAATATGAACGAATCTTTTCCCGAGTCATTTGGTTTATTCAACGAACGAAACGAACGAATTGACTTGGAATAAGATTTGTTCATTTTGATTAACGTGATCGAACAGGCGAGCATTTGAGCTTATAAAACTTAAACTTTGTTATTTATTTATTAAATGAGCAATCGTTTCGCTTGATAAGACCCTTATTCATCGTCTGGAATCGTTTAAAGTCCTTTGAACAGTTTTATCAGCAAATTTTTTCAAAAGTGAACTACTCCTTTTAGGACATAAAAAAAAACTTATCAAGTTAATTTTTCAGTATGAATTAAATCATTATACACAGCATTAGATGATAATAGTACGTTTGAAATGCCACCTAACATACAGTATATATTAAATATTAACATATATATATATATATATATATATAACCCTTTACAATAAGGTTTCGTTTTTCAACATTAGTAGTTATGAACATCACCTCTATAGCATTTATTATTAATAGTCAATGTTAATTTTATTAACTTATTTAAGTTGTATTTGTTAACCTTTGTTAATGCACCGTGAACAACTAGATATTCACTAACATTAACACAAACTAATAAATGCTTTAAAAATATATTGTGTATTGATAGTTCATGTTAACAGATCCGATGACACCTTATTGTAAAGTGTTACCCAATTTTTACCCATACAATTATATTTAATAAATCAAAGTTTGTAAACATTTCGTTCATTCAGTTCAAATTCACAATTAATTGAAGCTTAGTCAGTTATTAAAATGTGAAAAATGTTGAAAAAATGTTGCACAATAGACGTTGGCCTTTTTATTTAATATCATTATTGTTGCTAAAAGCTCTTTTTACAGAACAAATGCAACTGACATGCATCTTGATTAAAGCGATATGCATTATCAAGTTGCATGTTCTGCAAAAAAAAAAAAAAAAAAAAAAATGAACATGCAACTTTAGTAAATACCGAGTAAAGATTGCACGAACCTTTAGTCGCTTTGGATCGTGCATCTGCCAAATGCATGAATGCAAATATATAGATCTACATACAAATACCCTTTATATACTTCAGGTGCATTTATCACTGGAAAAGAAAGGTCATTGAGCGCATTGCATTGTGGGAAACAATATTCAGTGCTGGATATTCTATGCACAGATACAGAAAACGCACATAATGCGCACAGGACACATCCTGCAGAAACAGAGCCACAGGAATCAATGAGAGCAGAACTGACGTGACAGGGACAAATCTCTTCCTTGAAATATCAGCACGTAAGACGTTACCTTGAAGTAATCGCTTCGACTGAGCCGTAGTGCATTATTGATGAATTAATGGCCATTTGCCGCCGTTGTGAGGTTTTTGAGAGGCTAAGTGATTCTCTTTAAGCCCATGGCAATGCAAGACGGGCTTTATTCGTCCTTTCTTTACGCAGTCATGTAGACTCGAGGGGATCGTAATGTCCCAGATCGCTATTTCTTCTGCTGGATCTCCGTAGAGATCTTAACTGGGATGATTTTTGCCATCTGACTGCTCTTGATTTTGTTCCTGCTCTTTCCCACAATCCTGCATTTAAAAAGCTGTTGATTTTAATGATATAGAGAAAAGTAAGAGCGAATAAACTACTTATTGCACTATGCATTTGTTCAACTAATCACAAATCTCAAATTCATCTTTGTTGCTTAATGGTAAAAAATAGGGCTGTCAAACGATTAATCGCGATTAATCACATCGAAAACAAAAGTTTATGTTTACATAATATATGTGGGTGCACTGTGTGTAATTATTTTGTATATATAAATACACACACATGCTTGTATATATTTAAGAAATATTTTCATGTATATACAGATTTATATATAATTTATATAATATATATATACATATTTTATATATAAATAATATATTTTTTCTTAAAAATTCATGCTTGTATTTATTTAAGAAATATTTTCATGTATATACAGATTTATATATAATTTATATATATATATATATATATATATATATATATATATATATATATTTTTTTTATATATATAAATAATATTTTTTTTTTTTAAATTCATGCATGTGTGTGTATTTATATATATATATATATATATATATATACAAAATAATTATACACAGTGCACCCACATATATTATGTAAACACAAACTTTTATTTTGGAATGCGATTAATCGCAATTAATCATTTGACAGCCCTAGTAAAAAATAATTGGCTCAGCTTTAATTCAGTGTGCATTTGAATTGAATAAACAAAATATTCAACCACCATTGTAAACTTTGATTTATTAACTATAATTTTAAGTATAAAAATTGGGTCCCATTTGTAAACATGAATTGTTCATATTTTTAAAGCATTGTTAAGTCTTTGTTAAAAATCGATATTTTTATAATTTATATATATATATATATATATATATATATAAATATTTTATATATAAATAATATATTTTTTCTCAAAAATTCATGCATGTGTGTATATATATATATATATATATATATATATATAATTTTTTATATATATATTTTTAGATATACACCCACATATATTATATAAACACAAACTTTTATTTTGGATGCGATTAATGGCGATTAATCGTTTGACAGCACTAGTAAAAAATAATTGTCTCAGCTTTAATTCAGTGTGCATTTGAATTGAATGAACGAAATGTTCAACCACTATTGCAAACTTTGATTTATTAACTATAATTTGAAGTATAAAAATTTAAGTCTAATTTAAAGCATAGTTCTTTGTTAACTTTAGTAAAAATCAAAGTGTTCGTTGTTTGTTTACGGTGCATTTACAAATGTTAACAAATACAACTTTTAAAAAACAAGACATAAACATTGACCAATAATAATAGGTGCTGTTCACGGTTAGTAATACACTAATGAAAACCTTATTGTAAAGCGCTTTACATGTAAATTAAATAGATTAATAGGTAGCATCTTCTTATTATCATCTAATGCCCATATGCCGTGTATGATGATTTAATACACACTTTAAAATTGACAACAAAAACACTTTAATTTCCTCATTTACAATTCTCCATTCTGTTACCTCATTTCAAAATCATATTGAACTCAATTATCATTTATCCAAAATGAAACCAAAATCCAGCCATGCTTTCAGATGTGTTTGATGAAGAATAGAATCAATAAAACTCTCAGTTCACAAGAATATAGGACGTTTTTCAGCATAATAGGCAATGAAGAACTGAGTTAAATAACTAGATGTACTGAATTGAAACCTGCAGTAATGCAGAGCCTAGAATCAACCCTGTTAGATCCGGTTACGGCTATTACACCGGCGACATGGAGCGCCGTCAATATTTCAGCACATATGTGAGTTTAATTAGATGAGAGTGTAATTGGATTTGCTCCGATGTACTACTCAAATGAACATATCAAAGATTTAAGCACATATAAAACAGATCCGCCAGCTTCGGCACGACCGTTTCCATTATCGGCCCGATTCTGTTGTGAAGAAGTAATGAAGCATTGAAGATCATCTGTTCTTCTATTGAATCTGAAGCCTCATGGGACACATACTTGGTCCTCGAGTGTCTTTGAATCGTCCTTTCGTTTGCTTATCTCTACCTGTCTTCTTATCAGCCCTCACCTGAACATCGACTCTGAATCAATGAGCGATATCCTGATCATTATTATCTCCTGGAGACTCATTTATGTACCTAAAACAGGACGCTTTTATGAAAAGGAAAAGGGATTAGTTTAATTTTACATGGACCCGTCAGAGGGAAATAGTCAAGGACATTTTTCTTGCAATCGACTTTTCAGCCTTGTACCATTTCAATAACTTACAGATCACCAACAACACTCGACATTTCCTAAAATCCAATGCTAATTGTGAACCATGAATCAAAGCAGATTTGAGTTATGTCCAATCAATGCAGGTCCGTCAGAAAGCAATCGAGCACTTTGCAAACGCTAGAAAGTCGCCTGCCAACACTTCCATCAAACCAGACTACACTCCCATTCAAGACTGCCAAACACATTCATTTCATTTCACACCATCCTTAATATCGATGTTAAAAAACTCTTTATGATATGAAGTTGGCACCGTGAAGGTCCAAAACCACACGTTTGAGCGTCCTGGATAGAGGACGGCGTACAGCGGACGGTTATAACAGCCTTTTTATACATCATCTCCAAAGTTTAAGCCCAAATGATGGAGGGAAGTAGTAAAAAAAAGGCACTTATCAGGATAATGTGCAATCTTTGAGGATAAAAGCTAACCTTTCTTACTCCTGGGAAGCAAAATTACAGTGGAGGAGTATAAATTTTCGACAAGACACAGTTTAAAGGGTATTAAAATCTGTATGGACAATCTTGTTGACTTGATTGAATTATTAAATCCACAGTGGATGTCTTCGCTGCTGTACTTTATTAACCCTTAGTTTGAGTCCGCTTAAAAACCGACAACGGCAAAAACAGTCTAGATTCCTGAAACAGAGTTTCAATGGAGAGCTAAACAAGACAAGTTACTGCTTTGAATCAGTCTGAAACCATTTACACTATTAGTAGAGGGAGAAACTATGGAAAAAATAAAAAAAGGGAATTGCGACTTATGACTTTTTTTCTTGCAATTGCGAGTTTATGTCTCGCAATTCTGACGTGACACTGCATGAAAAGTGGGATTTTCGTCAGTAAGCGGCACTGTAGATTGTCGTGGAAGTTCAGGTTTACGACTGCACACGGCAATTTACAGGTAACACTCAAAACTGCTGTGAATTGCCGGAAATTGACGTGGGCCTTGCTTGGCAGTTGTCCCCCCATTGTCCCCCCTTCTCCTAAATCTAGAGGAGGCTTTGACATGTAAATGAAAATGCTGTGAGCTATACACATGCAAATAAGGGTAGGGGAGTTTCACCCCAGGTAACATTTTTCTGAAAGGTATAACTTCATTCTAAGACAAGATCAGGCTCAGTATAACCTAATTGCTGTGTTTTTTTTTTGTTTTTTTAACATTGCACATAATGCACAACAATTACAACAATAACATGACATCCAAAAAGATAACAATCAACAAATAATAATTTCACAATAAATAAGAAACAAATAAAAATAGGACAGAATTGAACAAATGAAATAAAAACAGGAAAGGGACTATCTCTATTGTGTATAATATTATGATTTAAGAGAAAGTTAGAAACCAGTAATTTGTACTATTTAAAGAAAGAAAATTAGCTTCAATTAGCTTCAATATTCTTTAGCAAATACAATTGTATCACTACATTTTTATCGATACATTTGAGAGACAGAATATACTGAAAACTAAAAATTAGACCAAAAAAAAAAAAAACTTCAAACAAGGTTTAGAATTATTCATTTTACTCTTATGAATATGACATTTTCCTAATAAAATTATAAGATTCATCATAACATTTACGGAAGCAGTTTTCAAAATATATGATAACATCTTTGATGTTAATTTACAGTTATAAACAGATGTTTTTTGTTTTTGTTTTTTACAAATTTTTTTACTGGTTTATTTATTTTAAGTAACCTAATAAAGTTATTTATTTATGCATATATGTATTTTTACATTTCATGGTAGCCTATTTAGGTATATCCACCTTATTCCTAATTTAAAATGAACTAACAGCAGCAGAAAAGTCAAGGACAGCCGACGACAGCCTTTCAACCTGAGTCAAAAACCAGTGAACGTAACTCTGATTGGCTGAGGCAGCATGTCGTCATAATCCAACCTGTAACGTCAGCCACTCTGATTGGCTGAGGCAACGTGCCAGGCATGTGGCGTGTTTTTTTAAGCAGAAAGTAACTACACAGATATTCAGCCTGCTTCGCCGTCATGATCGCTGGGGAACCCATCTTTTCCTCTAAATTGAAGGTAAGTTCGTCCAGCTTAGTGAATTCTATGTCCATGTCTACTTATAGTTTTTGGTAGTTTAGCGTTTTTGTCTTAAACTTCACAAATCGGCTGTGATTACTGCCGCGAATGTCCAAGGGTGTTAACCTAACGGAACAGTTTTTTGTTTTGCGTTAGCTTGCTGCTCTTAATTCTTTTTTTGTTTCATTTCAATTTGAACAAATTTGGGACACTAAACTGTACGTTGGGTTGCACGTTGTTATCTGGCTGCAAGTTAGCTACCATTCTTTGATAGTAATCAAACTAACTCATTTACTCTGAATATCGTCAGAAATTATGAAAAAATAATAAGTGCCAGGGTCCTAAAACAAAGCGCGTAATGTGCTTGTATGCTCTAGTGTAGGCTATCCTTGTTTGTAAAATTGCATCACTTTGTGTGATGAGTGAAATCTTCAGATGTTTGTGATTTGTTTTGTCTCTCAGGGGCTGTTAGGAGTGAGGTGTCCTTCGCTGATGGGAGAAAAAACACCTAAATAAGGTAACGTTACGTGTTGTGATCTCATCCTCTTTTCTTTTGAACAGACCCCAGTCAAATAAAAAGTAAAACTAAACTAATTTGGATTAACGTCTGTGTTTATAGATGACTTTGAGCGTGAGACAGTGGTGAAAACGCCAAAGAGAACTGGAACATGGCATGTTATATTCAGTTATAAATGTTTGACCAAGTTTTTAAATATCTTATAAATCTGTTCAGTTTCATCATTTGATAATAACTTTTAAAACACATTTTTTTGTGGTATAGATGCAGTGACTGAGACTGGGAGATGCAGTGACTGAAACCTGGTGGTAAGTGTTGATCTATTGGCAGTGGAGAAGACACTTTTAATAGACACCTTCTCTCTTGTGAGCTAGCAAACTTTGTTATTCTAATTAGAGCATTGTAAACATCACCAAATGTGTTCGTTTATTTCAGTGTTCCAGAAAAAGGTCCTGAAACTACTGGTCGACATCCGCCATCGCCTGAAGGAAACCAGGTAGTGGATGCAGAAGAAACATATTTTTGCTTACAAATGTGGGGACTTGGGGCAGATTGCCTTTGCATACATCTAAATCATTTGTCTTTTTCAACTTTGCAGAAGGGGTCATGAAATTCGGTTCCACAGCCACTGAGGTGTATGTACATCAAGGTGAACCTCAAGCACGCGTCGCAAAGACTTAAATTCACTTTGCCCTGATGAGCCAAGCCTACAGGACTTGAATTAAGAGTTTTAAAGGGATAGTTCACTTTGAAATTATTTTTTGAAATGTTTTGGCTTACGTCAAGGGCATCAGTCAGTCATATAATGGAAGTCTATGGGGATCTCTTAAAAGAGCATGCACAGCGAAGTACAAATTAAACACGATTTAATGAATCATAACTGTAAGTACACGTTGATGGCTTAAGATACGAGACGAGCGGTTTGTGTGAGAAAATGAACAGTGTGTGTGTGTGTATATATATATATATATATATATATATATATATATGATCTGCGCATGCGGTGGAAACCGCCAGAAGCGATCTTGCACTGGTACGTCACTCAAGTTTTACTGTGAAGATCTAAACATATTAAGATGTATTGCATTTTGTGTATATCTAAATATATATATATATATATATATATATATATATATATACACACACACACACACATTTATACAATATAAATACTGTTTGTTTTCTTTCCCAAAACGCTCATTTCGTGTCTTAGTCAATCATTGTGTACTTAATTTATGAGTCATTAAATCATGTTTAATTTGGTCTTCTTTGTGCATGCTCTTTGAGGTGGTGACCATAGACCTGCATTATATGACTGACAGACAACAACAGTTTGACCTAAAAATATCAAAATTGAAAATACTGTGGAAACAAAACCACCTGCATCTTGGATGCCCTTGAGATAAGATAAAACATATCAAAAATTTATTTCAAAGTGAACCATACCTTTAAATTACATCCTTATTATTCGTTCATAATTCTGGCTCCACTGTACATTGTGTTTGATATATCTGGTGCCCAATTCTGATGCCATTCAGGGCAATTTATTTTTGAATAGAGATGCAATATATTATTGATTTATTTGTATAACTGTAGTGCTGTATGTATGTATGTTGTCCCATGTTTCCAGAGGGTGGAGGACATGTTTTCTGTGCTTTGAAAGATGTTCTCCTATGCTGTGTACATAGTTTTGTGTTTGTTCTAATAAAGCTATTTCTTTGAATAAACAGTATGTGGCAAATGTTCCTTTCCTCAATAAATTCATGTCCTTGATGGTAATAATAATTTAGTCCATAGGATAACAATGACATGAATAAACAACATAATAGCATATCATATGAATATGAATATATATGATTATTATTATTATAATTTTATGTCGGCTGACCAATAGTAACAGATCTGCCAACCAATCACGAGTGATTTTCTTGTTTAAATGTAGTGAATTTCAACCAATACTGAGTGAGGAAATTCAAGCCATTCTCTGGCAAGGCGCGCGCAGTGCTGCTATTCATATGCTAATTAGGGCCATTCACACCTCCGCGAGCGCTGCATGCATACGTCATGGTTCGTTTCCGTCAATATGTGGCACAGTGGAACGCGACGTTCACAGTCTGTAAATTGTCGTTAACTGCCGAAAATTAGGGAGATTTCCGGCAGTTTACGGGGACGAAAATCCCACTTTTCATGCAGTGTGATATGATTGCATATTATAAAGTCAGAATTGTGAGATATAAAGTCACAATTGCGTATTAGAAAGTCATAATTGCGAGATATAAACTCACAATTGCGTATTAGAAAGTCAGAATTACGAGATATAAAGTCACAATTGCGTTATAAAGTCAAAATAGCGAGATATAAACTCACAATTGCGTATTAGAAAGTCATAATTGCGAGATATAAAGTCAGAATTGCGAGATATAAACTCACAATTGCGTATTAGAAAGTCATAATTGTGAGATATAAACTCGCAATTGCATGTTATAAAGTCATAATTGCGAGATATAAACTCACAATTGCGTATTAGAAAGTCATAATTGTGAGATATAAACTCGCAATTGCATGTTATAAAGTCAGAATTGCGAGATATAAACTCACAATTGCGTGTTATAAAGTCATAATTGCGAGATATAAACTCACAATTGCGTGTTATAAAGTCAGAATTGTGAGTTATAAAGTCAGAATTGCGAGATATAAACTCACAATTGCGTTATAAAGTCAAAATTGCAGGATATAAACTCACAACTGCGTATTATAAAGTCAGAATTGCGAGATATAAAGTCAGAATTGCGAGATATAAACTCACAATTGCGTATTAGAAAGTCATAATTGTGAGATATAAACTCGCAATTGCGTGTTATAAAGTCATAATTGCGAGATATAAACTCACAATTGCGTTTTATAAAGTCAGAATTGTGAGATATAAACTCACAATTGCGTGTTATAAAGTCATAATTGCGAGATATAAACTCACAATTGCGTGTTATAGTCATAATTGCAAGATATAAACTCACAATTGCGTGTTATAAAGTCAGAATTGTGAGATATAAACTCACAATTGCGTGTTATAAAGTCATAATTGCAAGATATAAACTCACAATTGCGTGTTATAAAGTCAGAATTGTGATATATAAAGTCAGAATTGCGAGATATAAACTCACAATTGCGTGTTAGAAAGTCGTAATTACGAGATATAAACTCGCAATTGCGTTATAAAGTCAAAATTGCGAGATATAAACTCAAAATTGCGAGATATAAACTCAAAATTGCGAGATATAAACTCACAATTGCGTATTATAAAGTCATAATTGCGAGATATAAACTCACAATTGCGTGATATAAAGTCAAAATTGCGAGATATAAACTCACAATTGCGCATTATAAAGTCAGAATTGCAGATATAAACTCACATTTGTGTGTTATAAAGTCAGAATTGCGATATATTGCGAGTTAATATAACTCAATTCTGACTTTATACCTCGCAATTGTGAGATAAAATAATGCATTTATATTTTAAAAGGTTTTATTCTGTGGCGGAAACAAGCTTTAATAAGAAATATTTTCACATCTGAACAAAATATAACTGAAAAACACCAAATGAGTCACAATGGAGCCGTAATCAACTTGAGACCTTGTGCATCATAATCAAATTATAAATCATGGTTTTTGCCGTTTAGTGAGATTTGAAATTACACGCAGTTTTAACAAGTTAGTGGATTTTCCTCATTTGAAAGATTACAAAGACACACATGCTCTTACCTAACAATAACAACGTGCACCAATGGAAAATGCATTAAAAAAGGACTGATTTTGATTTAAGATCCATTTAGGAAGATAAACATTTGCAAATAGAAATCCTGCCAGAGTACGGGTCAGTAAAAGTGAGACTTACTGTCTTCAGCTCTTTGAACGATTCAGGACATATAGTAAAATCTTCTCAAAAGAAATGTGACCTCTTTTCAGGAGTTATTTTTCAAATCCAATTTACGGCACAATATGGACTAACCCACTTTCACTTCTGCTTTGTATCGCACACTTACAGCCAGATACAAAGTTATTCACGGACAACATGGAAGCTGGAAGTGTGTAGAAACACTCAACAGAGTAACGAACTAGACACTTTGTTTGTTTGTTTGTTTGCTTCCAGGCAATAACCCCCGACCCCTGCTCAGTGAACATGGGCGTCTCTCCCTCAAAACCCTCTATGATTTATGAACAGTCAAATCACTCAACGTCAAGCTGAGAACAAACACATCTAAAACGCATTATCTCAGATCCGACGCATTCATCTTCATTTTTCAATTGCTCGTTTTTTACCGCTGAGTTCAGTCAACGCAACGCTGACAATAGATTTAGAGAGTGAATGTTCTGTTGTTCAGGAAGTTGCCATAAGCCATGTTATGATGTGAATAATAAGTGAACAAGAGTCGACTCACCTATGATGGTGATTAAGACGCCCACCGAACATGAAAGAGAAAGAAAAAGAGAGAATTAGTGCCATACACACTCATTTATCTTGATGCAGTCTTGCTGAATTTAAGCACAGAAGTAAACGAAGACTGACAGACACAAAATGTAATGTAAATGTAATTTGGGTAAAATATGGACAAAACCAAATGTTGGGTTAAAAATGCAATTAAAAAAATATACAGTTAAAAAGTGAGGTTAAAGTTGGG
This sequence comes from Pimephales promelas, assembly GCF_988280905.1. Classification (NCBI taxonomy): domain Eukaryota; kingdom Metazoa; phylum Chordata; class Actinopteri; order Cypriniformes; family Leuciscidae; genus Pimephales; species Pimephales promelas. Next base: position 41,292,696 of record NC_142774.1, on the reverse strand, counting down.
TTAAAATTTGAAATTACATTTTTAACCCAACATTTGGGTTTTTCCATATTATACCCAAATTTATGTTGGGTAATTTAGGTTGGGTAGGTTTTTTCAAACCAAAGCTGGTTACTCTTTATTTTAATGTGTCCATTACAGTGTTACTATACATTTGAGTACTGTGTGATAATAATTAACTACTAGAGCCAGACCGATATTATTGGCCGATATTAGGCATTTTCCAAACTATCGGTATCGGCAGTTATAATGGCCGATAAATGAATATTTCAAAAATAAAATAAAAACGGACGAAACACGCTTGAACCATGTCATGAGTGTTGGAGTTGTATAGTTTGTCCACCAGAGGGCGCTCTACACCGTTCCTGTTGGCAACACTCATTGCTTGAATAACAATTAAAAGATCATCCCCATCAGTTCTCTTAACTCAAATAAGCATGACAAAATTTGTGACTATCATGTCCAGTTTAAAAAAATAAATAAATAAATAAAATATCGGCCGATATATCGGAATATCGGATTTTAAAAAAAACAAAAATATTTGTATCGGTATTGGCCTTCAAAATCCTTTATCGGTCGGGCTCTATTACTCTAAAAAATGCTGCGTTATTTTAACCCAATTTTGGGTCAAATATGGACAAACTCAAACATTGGGTACAAAATGTAATTTAAAAAATGTAACCCAATGGCTGGGTTTGTCCATATTTGACCCAAACTTGGGTTAAAAGGACCCAAGTGTAGGGTAGGATGAGGGTTAGTATAGTTAATACATGTAATGTGTAACAGTGACACATTAAAATAAAGTTTTACCCACAGAGCTGAAAAAAATCACAACAATTAGATTTTTCAGTGTGCAAATCTACACCATGTTTGTCCAGAATAATAATAAAGTTTAGTAGATTAAAGCTAATCCTCAAATACAGGCTATATTTATCACAGACCACAGCAACAGTCCAATACATTATGAGAATGTTTGTGAATTATTTCTTGAGGTCTCTAAAGTAAATCCATATACTGGATATTCTCAAAAGAATTATGGCACGTACTTAGCCTACACTACAGAATGCATGTATTTAATGACACACATTTATCATTTTCTAAAATAACAGCAATCTAACTCTATATCTGAGGGAGCTACATTCATCAGTGATAATATCATTGTATTTCACATAAAAGGCTGTATTAGTTTACATACAGTTTCTTAAATTACACATTAAGTGTAATTTATATGCTTACTAAAATGGAGTTAGTAATGCTTTAGAGTAGGGAATATACCGAAACAAAAATATTTGCACACTTCTCATAATGACATAAAAGCTCTTTATGATAATTATAATCACTGAAGCTACGACACGAGGTACACAAAGCTGCACTTTTGAGAAAACTCAATGAAAATTAATCAATGAATGAATCTCTTTCAGACATCATATTTCTACTCTGTTGGTTATAATGTAAGGACTTCACTAGTGTGAAGAAAAACTCTGCCGTTTTGAGTGTGTTGATTGGATTCCAACTAATTAAACATCTGATTGGCAATCCTCCATAGGCTTCTATTGTAATTGAAACTTGCCGGCCAGAAAGTTATTAAAGACATCGTTAAAATAGTCCGAGTGACTACAGTGGCTCAACCTTAAGTTTATCAAGCGATGAGAATAACAAAAAACAAACAAAACTAACGACTTTTCAACTATACATTCTCTGTAGGCCTCGAGATTTCAAGTAGTGGTCGTGTGTGATGTGTGTGACGTACAACCTAGAAGCTATGCGCAGTTTCACTTCGTGAAATCTCAAGGCTAACAGAGAAGGACATGTATAGTTTAATAAAGTCGTTATTTTTGTTTGTTTGTTGCGCACAGAAACTATTCTCATCGCGTTGAGCCGCTGTAGTCACTCGGACTATTTTAACGATGTCTTTAATAACTTTTCCGGGCCGGCAAATTTCAATTACAATAGAAGCCTATGGAGGAGTGATCCAGCTCTCAGATTTATTCATAAATATCTTAATTTGTGTTCTGAAGATGAACGAAAGTCATACGGGGTTGAACAACATGACATTTCTGGGTGAACTACCCCTTTAAGCTCTCTGACTCGGATGCACGCTGTCTCTGCTACATGCAAACACACACACACACACACACGTCACACACTACTAAGAAGTAAACTTTTATTACAGGCCTAAAACATCATGCCCAATCATGCCCACAAATATTGGAAATTTTCCCACAGGTGTCTATTTTCACTCAATAAAAGCATCTCGTATGCCCGCATTCTCCACCAATATATCACTGTACCGTATGCCAATTTCGCCCACTCTTTATGTCAGAGACAAGGGCCGCACTTATACGAGAGGGTTATTAGCACACTTTTCCAGGGAGTGTGATCTAACAGTCTGAAAGATCTGGAAAAGCCTTTCAGATGCACAAAAAAACTGGCAGACTTTATCACTAATCATAAGTGTCTAATGGCGTTTTAGCTTGAATAACCCGGTCAAGTGGCTCTAAAGTGTGATTTAGGCTCGAGTGGATCTCTCAGGAGAACGTCTCTAAAACCGAGTCCACAGCGAGACACAGACTCAAATATGGTGGATGTTAGCGAGTGCATTCATGTACAATTGGATAGAATTTCACTAAAGAGAAATGAATAACGTGGAACAGAAAGGCAGATAAATTACTCTCAGATAATTCAATTGGCATTAATTAGCTCTGTAAATCCAGAATATGATGCAATAAGCATTTGTTTTTAAATGATCCACATTATTTTTGTTCAGGTAATAACAACAGGTACTAGAGATAACAGGAAGAGACGGACTCAAAGTTAGTTTACTAAACTTTCATGAACTAAAAAGTAATTTAAAAGAATATAACTAGTAAACTAACGCTATACCTAAAGTTAACTTTCTGTATAGACGCAATACTAAAGAAAACTAAAACTAGTTATGTACTCAAAATTTACGACTTTAATGTTTACTTTTTTATAGACTACAAGTAAACCAATTTAGTCACAAGAAGTATTGAAATAGCACACATACAAATATACTTTGATATATAGTATGAATATATATCATCATACTTCCCTATATGCAAATAAAATAGTTTGGTAATTAATTTTCTAAAATGTTATGCAATGCAAATGAGGCATTGTGTAATTAAATATGCACTCATTTGCATACATTTCCAGAACAAAAATCTGAACATTGTGTAAAGCCGAGTTCAGATTGTTTGTCATTTTGTAGAGTTTTTATTTTTTATTTGTAGAGAAAATATATTTTTATCACTCCATGACTCATAAAATACTGATACAGATAGGATAAGACTATAAAGTTTGATGTGTGTGTAAGTGCTGCTAAAGTGGAGACTTCTGACTCACGACTCAGAAATAGATAAACTACAATAAAATAAACACTTAAAAGTGTATTTGGATGTTTTCTATCCACAAGTCTGAAACAACAAATTATAAAATGCCAAATAGCCCAACGTAAAAAAGAAAAAAAACATGTTTTGCCTTAAAGTTTACTTATTTTTAGCAAATCTGAGCACAGTTTGAGACTCTTTCCAAAAGAATTCGCTCTATCCTTATGCTGTCTAGGAGAAATACTACAGAGATCTTGATCTATGACAGTGCATACTAGAATCCAAAGCATAACGTTGAATTTCAAGATATATTTTGGGATAATTTTAGCGATCTTCCACTCCACCGTCTATGAAGAAGCATTTTTAATGAATGCTAAAAGAGAAATAAGAGCTAAAGGGGCATGAAGAGCCAGTAAAGTTAGCCTGGGTTCATCAGAGGCGTTTGTGTGCGAGCGCTGTAGACAAATGAGGAAAAGTTGCATGAGGCATGAGCACATCACCTCAGAGAAGCGATCCCAGCGTCTCTGCCTCGCATGCAAATCATCAACACTGCCGCTATGCAAATAACACAGCGCTGCATGCAAATGAAAAGCAGGGAGTGAGTGAATTATGTTCTTTCTCAGGCACAAACCTGATGGAGTGTTTGTCTGAATGTTGTTTCAGAGCGCTTTGAACATCACGTTACGGCTCCTCATAATAACTCAGGGGGATATTATCCAACAAATGTGTGTGTGTGAGTCTAAGAAAAGAATCGAATAAGAGAGAGAGTGAACTTTAATATTAGCATTTTTAGTTTTACCATGTGGACTTTACATGTGACGCGGATGCATTTATGCATAAAAGTAGCAATGCAACTTAGATTCATTTTCCCAACAAACAGCAAAGTATTGTGATAAAATGAATGATGCAACAAAACTGTGACAACAGGGATTCTTTAAACCTCCTTAAATACCCCAAACAGACAGAGAAGCTAATTTGCGTGGGATGTTAATGCTTGCATTTACAGTCTTATGCATTAATGTATAACCCCCACAAAATGTATTCTTAAATTTCTTATTTTCTAACAGACATTTTGTAACACAGAAAATCTGCATAGTATTTTAAGTGCATGTTATGTAATACATTTATGCAAGAAGACGCTGGGTTTTAAAAGTGTTTTGTAGTTATCTGGATATCCCCACTGAAACTCTGCAATAAAATATTTTAAATAGAAGAGTGCAATCATCAAGGTCAAAGTTCAAATGCAGCTTTTCTCACAAATATAATCTCTATTGCGTCTGTGAAATCTCCCATGAAAAAATTAATGTGTGAATTGACTTGAAACAGATCATAAGCATCCCCATCTGTAACAGAAAGGGTGAAATGAGGATGTCTCTCTCTCTCTCTCTCTCATTCAGAGATGAGCTTTGGCTGGTTAATTACAGTAACAAGCTCATTTCTGACAGCATCTTAAAATCACACATGTGGCTAATTATCACAGCTCAGGTCTTCATCTTGACTAATTATATATATATATATATATATATATATATATATATATATATATATATATACATATGAAGAGTTCAGATGCAAAAGCCTCTAAGTGCTATTTGAAATTTTCTTCTAGAATGATAATTTTTATCAAGCTTGTATATTTAAGTTCAGTGATTTCACTTAAATGGCAATGATACTTACCTATTAATTGTTATTTAAGTGAAATTACTGAACTTAAATATACAAGTTTGATAAAAATCATCATTAAAGAAGAAAATTTCAAATGGCATTTAGAGGCTTTTGCATCTGAACTCTTCATATATATATATATATATATTGTATTCTGTTATATACGACTGAACATCGCACATTATTATATATACAAACCTGTCTGTATCTGTCTATCATTTAAGTAAAGGGGAAACCATTTTAATGATTACATTTTCTGAATGTCATTATGTAGTAAAACTGAAGTAAAAACATTTAGACTTAAGTTATAGTTATTTGCAGATGCTGATGAATGATCTCACAATTTTTCTTTTCAAAACAGCTATAATTTTAGTAAATTAATCCGAAATGTGTGTATTTTTTGCTCTATTTGCATCAAATTACAGCAATAACATCCTCGAATTTCAGCCAATGCAAAGCAATGTATCTTGACCTAAGCTCTTCACAACGTCATGCATATTACATTTCACTTTAATTGAGAAAATTTAGATTCTTAATACGCTTTATAATTTCTCTCCTGTTCATGAGAGGAAATTAGAGATCATTACGGCCATGTTCACATTACCAGCGAAATTCATAAATGCTGCATGCGCTGAATCTCTCTAAGTGGGCTAATGAGATTACAGCAAACCAAAACAGAGATGGAGCGTCTTAAAAATTTGGGAAGCAATTGACACGCCTACTGATTTACTTTTCCAAGACATCCGACTGTGGAGTCTTTGATCCCGTGGCATTTCTCTCTCATTTGCCCCGCTTATCATCATCCTCTCAGAAAACCAAATCAACTGGAGGAAAATGTAGGACAACAGTCGCCCTTCAAACTGAGCCTGACGGCTGCTTTCAGTCTCGAAACATTGGACAAAACATAATTCACTTCAAATAATATCCCGCGAGGCAATTTCACTCAAGAAGCGCAGTCGCGTCCCTTTAGGAGTGACAACGGGAGTGTTTATAGTATAACTTCATCTCAGAGAGAGACTCTCTGCCCCAGATACAGTGTCACACTCATTGATCGATGGTATTGGATGATTCGTCTTCGTTAACTTGGAGGCGCTTTGATCCAGACACTGTTGGGAAAATAAAGAGTAGCTCAGGGAGTCCAAAACCACATGATAGAGGTGGTTTACATGCACATTTAGTTTTTAGACACAAATCTAGAATCAGTCTGTGAATCTCAACAATGGTGACAACAATAACGCATTGCTCCCATAATGCATTGCTACATGAATAAATAAAGAGCTTATGATCGGAGTTGATCTGTTTGTCACCATTGTTGAGATTCATACACTAATTTTTGATGTCTGTGTGCCAACATAAAATAATTTCATAAAAAACAAATATAGTGAAACTAATTCATTCAAATTGAAGGAACTTATAAGAGTTCAATCGATCCGATCAGGTGAAGAATGTGCAATAATTATTATAACTTAATTGCATTAATTGTCAGTAATTGTAATCAGGGCTCAACATTAAGGATTTAATTTTAATGTAAGTTAATCAGTCTTTCACTTGCTAAAAATGGGCTTGTCCAGGAAAAAACTGTGGATTTTGTTTTGTATTGTAATTCTGAAGCAATATTCTCATCAGTGTTCACTCAGCTGTGACATATTTAAATCTGCATATTTATGATATCTTAACCTTTATAAAGGACTTTTTTACCCTGATATGGTTCATCTTTAAAATTAAATTAGGATAACAAGACACTATAGGGCTGTTCCCAATCAAATTACATAATTTACACTGAAAAATTACAACTGAGATTATTTTACATATTTTGTTTTAATATACAAAAAAGAAATGTTGATACTTTTAAACACAAAACTAAACCACCAGTAACGTCTAAAAATCAACAGAAAAATAAGACAAAACATGAAAACATTCATAATGTACTAAAATGCAAAAAAATATAGATCAGATTTTAAGCGGTCCTTAAAAAACATTAAACAGACACTTCACCTCTGGAAAGATGAATGTGTATATAAAATGGCTCATTTATGTAGAAGAAATGTGAAATTATTTTTTAAAGTAATAATGACCAGTCCAGTCCAGTCCGAATGTGCCATCTAAGTAATCAATACGGACACACGGCGACGTAGGCCGACGCTAGTCAAGTGTGTGATGCGTACAACACCGAAGCGCTGCGCTGTTACACTACATGACCTCACTCGAGGCCCACAGAGAAGGAAATGTTATAGTGTAGAGCCAGACCGATATTATCGGCCGATATTAGGCATTTTGCAAAATATCGGTATCGGCAGTTATAATGGCCGATAAATGAATATTTAAAAAATAAAATAAAAATGGACGAAACATGCTTTAATCATCCTGTTATATTGAAAATGTATGTTTTACAATTTGCAGTATGATGTTATCTATTGCTAAATTATGGCTCATCATAGACTAGCTAACCACAAAGCAAGCTAATGCCAATATCATCAGTGGAAGACCGCTAACGTTAACATTAATGAGCTTGGAAACCACAATGAACTTTTTCTGCCTAAATAAAGTAATGATTACTGTATTTATAACTCGCATATCTCTACTTACAGTCCCTGCATTGTAAAATGTAAGTTATACTTGCGAGGAGTGAACATTTAGACTTAGAGAAATAGTATCAAACACATCTTGTGCAGAAAAGTTAGCTTTTCTTTTACACGTGACGTGTGTGAAATCCAAAAAGAAAATATCGGCCGATATATCGGAATATCGGATTTTAAAACCCCAAAATATTTGTATCGTATCGGCCTTCAAAATCCTTTATCAGTCGGGCTCTATTATAGTGGAATAAAGTCGTTATTTTTGTTTGTTTTTTTGCGCACAAAAACTATTCTCGTCGCTTTATAAACTTAACATTGAGCCACTGTTGGCCATCAGACTATTTTAACGATGTCTTTAATAACTTTTCTGGGTCGGCAAGTTTTGAAAGCCTATGAAGGAGTGATCCAGCTCTCAGATTTAATCAAAAATATCTTAATTAGTGTTCCGAAGATGAACAAAAGTCTTACGGGGTTGAACAACACGAGGGAGAGTCATTAATGACAGAGTTATAGGGTGAACTATCGCTTTAAGACTTAAAGGGAGAGAATTCACAACAATCCAGTAATGAAAACACGGTCAAGTGTTCCAGTGACGTTTTAATCAGGCTACTTGACGAGCGTTAATATCAAGCCCTGAAAAGTGCATCAGACTAAACAGTCTGGACTCGATTTATTACATGAATGACCTCAAGCTGAAAATATGATATACTTTAGTTCTTCAGAACGAGAAGCAAACTTGTTCCAGTCCCGTTAGCTTAGGTGTATTGAGATGTTACGAGACTCCTGTCACGTCTCCATCATCCCCGCTGAGCGTGTCAGTCTGCAGCTCGTCGCTTGAAATCAAACTTCACGGCTGTGAAACGCGCGAATGCTGGAGCTCCACCAGCCTCAGACGCTCATTAGCCTGCATGTTTAGCATACAGATGCGCCAATTAAACCTGGGGTATTTTAAGTACATGATATTAACATCATTTTAATAGCAAAACCCCTTGAGGTTCCAGGTAAACAAGCCAATGTTGTTAATTAATTGCAAATTCGCTTGCATTGCAAAACTTTGTTTTATATAAAATACGAGCCTGCAATTTCCACAGATGTTTCAAGTCATCACAAGTCGCTTTAAATCTGTGTGTAATCTTGAACGACTACCTGAAATATGAAGTGAAATAACCCACTGAGAAGTCTTTACAACAAACAGCTCTGGGTGTTGTGTACGTCGTCTCGTAACCCATAATTCAGTCGATGAACACTCATGTGGGTTTTAGTCCTCACATCGTTTTCATTGATTGTTTGCAACTTGCCAACAGCAGATACACCAACACTAAAACAACAAAGACTGAGGAACATGATTACAGATCGATTGATTCTCACATTAAACAACCCTTTTTTGAGATGAGATTTTTTGTGTGAACGACCACAATTGGAAAAACTGGATTGCAATTTTCCTTAAATATCTTGTGTTTGGCAAATTTCACGCGACACGCTTCAGATATCCATTTGGGAGATCATCAAACGTGGCCTGTGACACCAAGCGAAGTGGATGAAAGCCACTTTCCCAGCGATTCCCTCAAACATCATGTCTCCTTTCCCACCGCAGCGCTGAAACACACACTTTCAAAGCTCGCTACGTATTCAAGTCACTCAAAAGTAGGAGACATTATACAAAATATATCATTTTAAAGGGTTAGTTGACTCATCCTCATGTCGTTGCAAACCTGTAAGATCTTCACTCTAAACAATGCTGGGTTGTTTCCACCCAAATTTGGGTCAAATATGGACAAACTCAAATGTTGGGTTAAAAATGTAATTAAAAAAAAAATCACAGTTGAAAGTGAAAGTTTCTAAATTACATTTTAACCCAACATTTGGGTTTGTCCATATTTGACCCAAAACAACCCAGCATTGTTTAGAGTGTGGACAAATGAAGATCTTTTTAATGAAATATGAGAGATTTCTGTGTCTTCATTGACGAGCTACGCAACTACCACTTTCAAGGGCCGGAGAGTAGAGTTATCACTAGAGTAATCCATGTTTATCATCAGTTTTATGAAGCTACACTCTAAAAAATGCTGGGTTGTTTTAACCCAATTTTGGGTAAAATATGGACAAACCCAACTATTGAGTTAAAATTATCATTTAAAAATGTAACCCAATGGCTGGGTTTGTCCATATTTTACCCAAAATTGGGTTAAAACAACCCAGCATTTTTAGAGTGTACATTATGTTTTCACACATGCATTTAAAGATTATTTTCTTATTAGCAATATCTCAATAAAAACCTACACTCTAAAAAATGCTAAGTTGTTTTAACCCAACTTTGGGTCAAATATGGACAAACCCAGCCATTGGGTTACATTTTTTTTTATAACATTTTTTAACCCAACATTTGGGTTTTTCCATATTTGACCCTAAGTTGGGTTAAAACAACTTAGCAATTTTTAGAGTGTAGGTGAATGAATAATAATATTTTTAAACTTGTTATTATTATTATTATTCATTCACCTACATTCTAAAAATGCTATATTTTATTGGTTTAATAATAACAACATTTTAATAGTATTTTTTTCTTAACAGGAAACATATTTCTAAACCAGTTTTTTATTTTTTCAAAGCACATTTCATTAACGTATAATCAATGTTTCAGAATATTCTCTGGAACTCATTATTATTATTAATATTCATACACTGTAAAAAAATATTGTTGGTTTAACTAAAAAAAGTAAGTAATCTGGTTGTCTTAAAATTTTAAGTTGATTGAACTGGAAAAAGTGAGTTAATACAATGAAGGAGAATGAGTTAATCATCAGAAACTCATAATTATATGTTATCTGAACTAAATAAATTATTTAAGTTGATTTGACAAAAGAAAAAATGTGATTACTACACTGTAAAAAAAATATTGTTGGTTTAACTTAAAAAAGTAAGTAACCTGGTTTGCCTTAAAATTTTAAGTTGATTGAACTGGAAAAAGTGAGTTAATACAATGAAGGAGATTAATTTAACCATCAGAAACTCAAAATAATAAGTCATTTCAACTAAATAAATTATTATAAAGTTGAAAATATGTTGTGATAACAAATCTTGAAAGTAGTAGTGCCTTTATTTTTTTATTATAAACGTATTTAATTAGAATAATTATTTGTTCTTAACAGGAAGCTGTTATTGTTTCCAGGTTACTCTTTCGAAGCTCAGGAAAATTTAAAGCATCAACAAAATAATTTTTTATTAAAATTTCTTCTATAACCGTAGACTCCTGAGGTTATGTATTATTATGATTGTGTTCTACATTCACTGGTGTACAGTGTAAAAAGACATCAAGCCCCAAACTAAAGTGTTTCTCAGTCTAGATTGGTGTCAGTTCCCAGAACCCTCTTTAATTGTAGTGTCTCTGCCCTCAGGGATCAATAAAGCCTCATCTTCTCTGTGTTTGAGCTAAAGTCGGTCAGAGGACACGGGAGGTTCAGGACGAGTCTTAAGGCCATGTCTTGCTCATTTATCTCTGAATTTACGGTAGCGACACGTCATGTCTGATGTCAACAGGTGACGTGACAAATAACGCAACTAGGGCTGCAAAGGGGCCGAACATTTCCGGTAAATTTCCATAGGAAATTTAGAAAATTGTTGAATTAGTCCAATCATGCAGAATATATGATGGTAAATATTTACTATGAGTAGTTAATACAATATATGAAGAGTTCAGATGCAAAAGCCTCTAAATGCCATTTGAAATTTTCTTCTTTAATGATGATTTTTATCAAACTTGTATATTTAAGTTCAGTAATTTCACTTAAATAACAATTAATAGGTAATTATCATTGCCATTTAAGTGAAATCACTGAACTTAAATATACAAGCTTGATAAAAATGATCATTCTAGAAGAAAATTTCAAATGGCACTTAGAGGCTTTTGCATCTGAACTCTTCATATATATATATATATATAGGGTGTGATTTTACCCCTAAATTCTGCATATTGACACAAAACAATGACTGTAAATCCAGCTTTCTCTGCCTGGATCCAGTTGTTTCTGTGAATTGCAGGATCCATTTGCTTCTGTAGCTTTCGGAAGTCTGTAAAAATATACCTCAGATTTATTGTCAAATCTAGTTAGTCGGTCAATCTCAAAGCTTTATTTCCACTCGCGTGCATGTTGTGTTCGCTCTTTGTGTGCTCAATGAAAAACACTGCTTTTGTTCACGGTCAGTCAAATGTGTGGTTGCATTAGATATGAAGATTGAACTGAAGTTTTACTGAATGATGAAATGAGGTCGAAATGTTTCATTTCTATTAATTTCCAAAGGTCCATTTGCCTTGTGATTCTGGGCTGCATAATATATTGAGAATAAACGACTCGTGTCTTACTCGGTTTGTTTCTGTATCAAAAGTATTAAACATATTACTGGTGGCAGGCATATTAATTGAATAAGTGCTGTCATTTACCATTGATGTGAATAACACAGCAACCGGCAATCGCATATACAGGGAAGAAAAATATCTTAAAGTCCATCATATTATCTCTTAAAAATCATCTTTGATCACCAAAATGACATATTTAAACGTTTTTACCTTGAAAAATATATTTTATGCCTTAAAATATCTTGAATGTAACTCGACACCCTTGCCTCATTTAGTATTCGCGGTTCTATGAATATGCAAATGAGCTCCGCCTCAACTCGCTCACTCCACTGGTTGGCGATCACACGTTGATCTGATTGGTTACAAGGTCGTTTCAGAAACACCAGCGATTTCAAAGCGTGTTTTTGAGACTGTCTTTCGTTCACTGCAGTTTTAAGGAGGAAATACTCGACTTATGAACTTACACATGTGTATTAAAAACACCACATACACACATAAACAACATTACAACCACATGGGGACTTTAAATGTTTATATAGACAGCAATGAAAGCAAATAGAGTGCAAAAAAAACCATGCATCTCCTGAAAAATAAAAGTTTCAGATCTCAATAATGTCTCAAACTGTGATCTTAAAGTCTGCAATCATAAGTCAAGTGATGATGTCAACCATTGACTCGTTTGAGACACGTCAGGGTGGTTTTCTAGCTCTCCACACAATAATGAATCAGTTATAAATCTCAAAAATGTCCTGAACACTAGAATTTCATCCTCTTTCAACATTTCCACTTGTTCTCTATGAAGTGATGTGTGTGCTAAAAGGAAAACAAACCCTTTGTCTTTGGTCAGAGGAGCGTTTGCGAGGTAATTTGGCTCGTGGGAACTTCTCTGGGTTTACATAATTACTACAAGTTCTGCTCAAGCCGTCAGACCGCTTGTTTTACATGAGAACCAACACTGAGGCTTGTGTTTTCATATTTATGCTCTTTAATATTCATGATCCAACACCGTGTAATAACTAGACACAACACAGCTTCATGCAACAAGTAATCTTCATCATCATCAGGCGAGACGCTCAGTAAAGCAACAGCACTGATAAAGAAATTCAGTTCTCTCTATATAATGACCTTTACGGTCTTAAAAATGAACATTGATTTTATAAATTAAGCTTAAAAACACAACAACTAAATAAACTGAAAGAATATAAAACTCAAAGAAAAAAATAAAAGGAAAAAATGCCACAAATTCATTTTAGTTTTGACTGTGCGGAAAAATAGGTTTATAAACTAACAATGATACATTTAAATCTACATTAAATGACATAAATAAATAATAAAACATTTTCACAACGAAAATTAATAAAACAAAAAGGCCACAAATTTATTATTTGAAATATTATAAACTTGACACCTAAATTAAACATGAAAATACGACAAAAAAATTGCAACATCAATAACCAAATTGAAAAAAAAACAAATAAATTAAGTAAAAAAATTGGGTAAAAATTAAACTAAACTAAAATAAATGCATGAATTAAATTTCAAAGCATGATATATTATTTGGTATAATTAAAGTTGAAAATTAGCCTGGGATAATTAACAGTGCGATTTTATTCACGCCTGGACACCATGAACCAAATTTTCCCCTGAGATAGGGAACCAATCACAGAACGGGGAGGGAGCGGCAAGACGATGATGACGTCAATGCGACACTGAAGCAGTTTGTTTATACTATGGACCCATCATGGCAGCGCACGCGAAGTTACCTTTTGATACAGCCTAACGTTTGACATTAAACATCTCGGCTCAACTGATTTGCAGACGGGGGATTTAAAGCTGTTCCCTTTTATTGGTAATTTACGTTTTTAATTTGTACTTCATAAAACGTTAGCCTTTTTTGTTGATTGTGTTTTAACAGCTAGAACATGTTGCTAAGGAGACAGTTGTTCACTCCGGCAATATAATTGTTTTTAAATTAATAAACTCCTTTTTAAATCAATATTTTGTGTCAAATGATTGACTTATTTGGTGGGTAGCCATGTTATAAGTGGGAAAATGTATAGGGTTAGGGACCCGTCCTGCCATTGAGAAACATGTTTTGTGTAGGGGAGAGCGGGGCACAACCTAACGCATTTTGGTTTTGGCTCAATTAATTAAAAAATAATTAGGTTAGATTAATATTTTTTTTACACAAGCAACGTACACATCTCTGCTACAAATGAACACTTAAAGTTTTTTTCTAAGACCTACATTTTCGTACAGTTGGACTGAAAGTGACAGAAGTGCAAATGTTACAACTTGTTAATGTTAATTGTAACAGATAGAGGGGTTAGTGTAACACACATAATTCAGTACTATTTTATTTGTATAGTTTGATATTGTTTGTGCATCTGTATAGACAGATATCCACACATCCATCCCTCATCCAATCATCCTTCTATTGTGGATCAATATCATGGATAGAGACGTAGAAAAGGGCGGCACAGTTTTGCGATAAATAATAATAAATAAAATTATAAAATATTGTAATTGCAATTAAATTAGATTTGTGTGTGTCAGCTGCATGTACAATTATTATTATTATTATTAATAATAACAGTAATAATAATACAAATGAGCTTAAAATAAAAATTTAAAGGGTTTATTGCATTAAAAAATAGGCCATATTTGTAATAAATAAACAAGTTATCATTCATATTACACTAAATTTTAAGCATTTTAAATTCCAACATTGTTTATGAAAGTATAACAAAGTTAAATGTATACTCAAACCTGGCTCCGTTTTCATTTGATTATCATTGTACACTTGGCGGCTTGTTTGTAACACTGTGTTAGTACTAACCTCGCTGTGCATTACATAGTTTAACCCTAGCTAACAGTCGCTAGGAATTGCTGACATGTTTCAAAACGGTGCTATGTTTGAGCCAACAAGACAGTGATTAAGGCAATATAAAGTTAGATTTGGAAGCGTATACACCCAACTCAGAAACCGAAAAAAAATATATGATGAAAAAAATTACTCAAAACACTCTTTGTCCAATATCTTCACGAAATATAATCAAAACTTTCTGCAAATTCGCGGGAGACCGTCTTCTGGCAGCGTAGAGTAGAAAGACGGCCGGTTTGATCCTGACGAACTATGTAAAACGTCCGTGTTACATTTAACCCCGCGTTAGGTTGTGCCCCGCGCTCTCCTAAATCTCTGACCCATCGTCATCTTCATCGTCTAATTTTCTGTCGCTCTACATTCGTCATCTGGTATCATTGAACTGATTGGCTGAGCTATATACAGGCACATTTGGTAAGACATTCGTAGCACCCAATAATACGGCTCTGGGCATTCGTAAACCACGCCTCAAATACGAGAAAATGAACATGTGGTTTCCAGACCACGTCTCGCGTTAGTTAGCCATGCTTGATGAAAATGGTACAGACAGTTCTGAGAAATAATGTTGAAATGAAACCAGTTCAGCCCTAAAATACTAAAACTAGAACCCTCAAACTGCACTATATCTGATAGTCCAAGAGAAGCTCTAAAGAGAGGATGTTTTAGCATCAATAATGAACTTTCTGAGATCTCACACATCCTTCAAGGCAGGTCTTTCATCTAGTTCTCCTCGTCTCGAAGTGACAAACGCTCAGGATCCGACACACACGACCCCAAACTTTCCCCAACAAATAAAACTATGTTTTGTTGCACTGAACTTGAGTCACGAACCCTGCAGAATCATATTAATCTACGGCTGACATTTACACGACTCCTTCGTTTGATTCTTCTTCACGGTCTGGTTAGACTGGACCTCACCTTGATCTTCAGTTCAAACTCGTTCTACTTGTAAAACTCGAGCAGTTCACTCTCATATTTTATGAGCAGAGGGAGGCATTTTATTGTGTTTATCGTTTCAGAGGGACAAACAGATTGTACTTTCCTTTTAACTGGCTGTATGAACACTGAATTTTATATTTCACTGTTGACATCCCATATTAAATGACAACACATGTCGTTGCTGTTATCAAAATGGCTGTTTTTGTTATTTGTTAGTCCAAAAAAGCCACAATTATTGTTATTCATAAAGGTAATTCTGTCATAATTTACTCGGTTTGAACCTGTATGACTTTCTTTCCTCTGTGGAACAGAAGTATTTATCAGCCGTTTTTGAATGAAACCATTAAAGTCAATGGGGTCCAAAACAACATTGGACACGATTAAATTTCATTTAATGGAAAAAAAGGGACAAAAATTAAAAAAAAAAAAAAAAAACCAAACAAAAAAAAAAACCATGCTTTTCCAAAGTTTATTTCAGTATGGTTTACAAGAAAATGCTGGAACACTCAAAATTTAGTTGAATTCAATGTGCGACTTGCCGTTTCTTTGTAATTAATTGTGAGATTTACTGGAAAAGTTTTCCAAGTAAATGATGACTTTATTTAAGTGAATTATGTCATAATTTACTCACCCTAAAGTCGTTTTGAACCTGTGTGACTTTCTTTCCTCTGTGGAACAGAAAATGATTTTGAAGTATTTATCAGCCGTTTTTGACTCAAACCATAATAGTCAATGGGGTCCAAAACAACATTGGACACAATTAACTTTCATTTAATAGAAAAAAGGGACAAAAATTAAAAAAAAAAAAAAAAAAAAAAACATGCTTTTCCAAAGTTTATTTCAGTATGGTTTACAAGAAAATCGTATCGCACTCAAAATTTAGTTGAATTCAATGTGCGACTTGCCGTTTCTTTGTAATTAATTGTGAGATTTACTGGAAAAGCAAAGTTTTCCGAGTAAATGATGACTTTATTTAAGTGAATTATGTCATAATTTACTCACCCTAAAGTCCTTTTAAACCTGTATGACATTCTTTCCTCTGTGGAACAGAAGTATTTATCAGCCGTTTTTGACTCAAACCATTAAAGTCAATGGGGTCCAAAACAACATTGGACACAATTAACTTTCATTTAATAGAAAAAAGGGACAAAAATTTAAAAAAAAACAAAAAAAAAAACATGCTTTTCCAAAGTTTATTTCAGTATGGTTTACAAGAAAATGGTATCGCACTCAAAATTTAGTTGAATTCAATGTGCGACTTGCCGTTTCTTTGTAATTAATTGTGAGATTTACTGGAAAAGCAAAGTTTTCCGAGTAAATGATGACTTTATTTAAGTGAATTATGTCATAATAATTTACTCACCCTAAAGTCGTTTTAAACCTGTGTGACTTTCTTTCCTCTGTGGAACAGAAAATGATTTTGAAGTGCCGTTTTTGACTCAAACCATTAAAGTCAATGGGGTCCAAAACAACATTGATAAAGTTAAAATAACTTTTAACTTTTAATTAAAATTTAATGGAAAAAAGGGACAAAAAAACATGCTTTTCCAAAGTTTATTTCAGTATGGTTTACAAGAAAATGCTGGCACACACAAAATTTAGTTGACTTCAATGTGCGACTTGCCGTTTCTTTGTAATTAATTGTGAGATTTACTGCAAAAGCAAAGTTTTCTGAGTAAATGATGATGTGAATTATGTATTTAAGCAACGCCTTTGTGTTTTTTAAGGCAACGTGAAAAATGTTCACAAGCCATTTTAATGATGCAAATTAAACTGGATTTTCAATTAGGAAAAAAATTAAATAGCATTTCCCCCTCATTTAATCCATAACGACCTCATTGGATTGTGAAAACTGGGTGTTATATATCAGAACTGAATTAAACTTTATACCCATATTATACCCTTTTACAAAGTCTTGCTGTTGTTTTCGGTCTCGACTAGAACTTGAATGTTGATTATTCTCTTCATTATTGTCCATTGTTGCGGCTCCTCTTTTCCCAGTCTGTCAGTAACGCTCTGTTTACTTCCTGTCTCTATGAAGCCCCGCCTCCTGAAAAGCACACTGTGCTCTGATTGGTGCGTCGTGATTGGTCGAGAATTTCGAGTGTGTTTGGGAAATGCCCCGCCCCTTTCCATAACTGCGAGTTTAACACTAACTCACCCAGGCCCCGCCCCTTTATTCTGCGCATTAATTATTATAATGAGGAATATTGTGACGTGTTCGTTCCCGGGAGAAACTCAAGACTACAACAAACAAAAGCAGAACATGATCACGTTAAACAATGCTGAGTTATTTGGCTGTTGGTTAACATGTATTATGTTGTTTTCATGTTGATGAATCCTGAACATGTATTAAGAGAGTAAAAAGAGGTCTAAATGGGCGGTTCTTGGCAAGAATGTCACGTAGATGTCAAAAGTGTGGATGAGAAGTCATTAGCTTCCATTATCACTGACTCCAGAGCGACTAAAGTGACTGAAATGATGGGATGCGCACAGCTGACACCGGCTGTCGACTGCGGAGAAAAACACCGCGATTGAATCATTGACAGGTTTTGTTCTGGTGTCAGGGGTGAGCGTTCATCAGTCCCAGGGGTGAGATGGTGAGATGAATCACACACAAACACACACACGTTATGATAATGATGACAGTAAAAATAACACTGGCATAATAGAGGTCATTAACCGCTGTAAACACATTCACAGGAGTCTTTCTCTCGCCCCTTTCTCGTCAAAACCAACGGCAAACACGCGGAGGCACTTCCACAACGCCGGTGAAATATTCATGTGTCTTCATTTCCATATGCAAATGAGTCTGGCTAACCTCGAGAGCTCCCCGCTGACCGGGTGAAACTCTGCTGACCTTGAACGAGGACGTACATGAAAGATCACAGTTTGACCAGTGGAAACTCCAAACTTCCTACAGCCTTGTGATCTTCAACCAAAACTAAATGAGAAATGCATTCAATGACATTAGAGGTGTGACGATACCCTCATAATTCACATACTGAACTCACGATGCGATATTATTAGATACGAATTAATTTTTGGTGTGTTTTATCTTACCTCAAGGGCATCCAAGATGTAGGAGTCTTTGTTTCCACAGTATTTTCAATTTTTATATTTTTAGGTCAAACCGTTCATCTATCAGTCATATAATGGAGGTCTATGGTCACCACCTCAAATAGCATGCACAGAGAAGTCAAAATTAAATATGATTCAATGACTCGCAAATGTAAGTACACATTGATGGCCTAAGACACGAAACGAGCGGTTTGTGTGAGAAAACGAACGTATTTATATCGTTTTTACCTCATGTAACCACAGCCACGTCCAACTGATCTGAGGGCGCGATTTGTGACTGTGGTTATAAATATAAACACTGTTCGTTTTCTCACACAAACCGCTCGTTTCGTGTCTTAGGCCATCAATGTGTACTTACATTTACGAGTCATTAAATCATGTTTAATTTGGCCTTCTCTGTGCATGCTCTTTGAGGTGGTGACCATAGACTTCCACTATATGACGGTTTGACCTAAAAATATAAAAATTTAAAATACTGCGGAAACAAAGACACCTACATCTTGGATGCCCTTGAGGTAAGATAAAACACACCAAAAATTAATTTCAAAGTGAACTATCCCTTTAAAATGCTAAATTTAGTGTGTGTGAATGAATATTCTTGGACTTGGTGTTGGAAACCCAAAGCACAGGACAATAGAGACACCAGAATAACAACATTCATAATTGTGAAGCTCAACGTTGAGATCTTTAATGAAAACCATTAAATGAATTTCCATGACTAAAACGGTCCGCAAATAGTTAGCAGTTAATAGTTGGTGTTACAGGTTTTCCCTATACAGTTGCATTGAGGATTGAGGAAGTGGCATTTCTCTATGATGCATAATTGAATATTCAAAATCTATGATTGTTAGTGCTGTTAGTGCTAGTGCTGCATGATTAATCGTATCGCGATTACAAAACGCAAAATCGCACGATTTTATATGAAATAAACAAATTTAGGGCTATTAATATCTTCTTTTTTGTCATCCTTTAATTGGTGTTACATGAAAATTACTCACTGCTCTTGACTAAAGAATTTTTGTAGCTTTAATACGGAGTAGTCTATATATAATTTATAATTCATGCAGCGCAGACGCTTGATAACTTTATTCAATTTCTGTATCCTACCTGGAAGAGCACAGGTAAATATGGCATTTATTATGGGTTTACGTGAGGATTGCTTGAAGTTCACTTAATTTAAAAGCTGTTATATATTTTTTAAGCCTAATAATTATTTTAAAAGTTGATAGCTTTCAATTGTAATAATGGAATCACGGCTATAATTAACGTCTCGTCATTTTTATCCAGAGATCAATGGTTTATTGATCATTATATCACTTAGTTGTTGTTGCTCGTTTGAATTGAGAAATACACATTAATACACAGAATGATCACTAATCTGTGTGTGCATTTTTACTTAGAACCACGCAATGTGACTCATGAAACCATTTATTTATTATATCGCATTCGCAATATTGACCTCAATAATCACGATATGACATTTTCCCCAAGTGTGATCATTACTGAACGACCCGTCAGATTATTACAGCATCTCTGATTGAAATCACACACACGTCGTCGCTGTGATCCATCTCAGCCAGAAGAAGTGGATTAGCTCGCGTCAGTCCTGGACAGATGCCATGCGCTAATCGCAGCTGTGTCTCTGAATGCATTGCTGGGGAAGAAAGTAGTGGCGTCTTCATTCCTGCCTAAAGAAGAGCTCTTAAAGGGTATAATCACGCTGCCCACCTCCAGCCTTCGCTCCGGGAACAGACTTATGATGTCTTGAGTTAAAATGCAGCCTACGTAGGCAGCTCAGTCTAAAACAGAGCTACTGAATTTAAGCGCCTCCGCTTTCAGTGTCTGTCTCCAGAAAAGTGGGACACTAAGATTATAGAGCTGGCGATTGTTCTTAAACGCAAGTATTTGATGAGTTCAGAAAGTAAATGTCAATTCAGTTCAAGTAGGCTATTTTAACTGCTTGTTTGCATCATGTACTCCCGGTGAAGGTAAACGGCCCTCTCGTAGTTTCAGAGTTGTGCACTTATGGAGACAAGCATCACACATCTCACGCAGGCTTTTTGACATTTCGTTCATTCACTACACAGTGTGTTTTATCTTCAGAAACAAGCGTTTCACAGTGTGATGCTTTTCTGATGCGCTTACAAGGAGAGAAACTGACTTTGATGAGCACTTTAGTAGCTTTACTGCTATAGGACAAAATACTAGTGTACTTATTAATGCAATATGCATTGCTATACTGTATGTAGAAGTAATAATTCAAACATCATTTTATTGCATGCAAATTTCTACTACAGAACACATGCATACTGTAGTATACTATTCGGTAACACTATGAAGGGGTGTGCATGACATATAAAGGACATTTTATGCATGTTTATTGCTCAATTGTGACATTTTTAATACTAATATATGAAATTGTTTGAGATGTCATACTATTTGATTTGAGATCTTTATTTTGAACATGTAAATAATAAATAAAAATACAGTTATTAATTAATGAAACAAGGAATATTAATTAAAAGGAACAAAACAAAAATGAACAACAAGGTAAAAAAAAACAAATCAACTTTCCAATACTTGAAGAAAAAAAGAAAAGAAAAAAAGAAAAAAAAAACAACCCTCTATTTACATGTGCAAAAAGGAGTAGGAAGAAGTAAAACTTATGTACTCCTACCCCCCATACCATATTTAAACAAATACCTAAAAAAAAATAAAAAAATAAAAATCTAAATAAGTAATCAATCTATAATCCACGAAAGTATTGATTCAGAAGTTCTATACACATAAGGATGTTTCCCGATACATGACAATATTTATACTACGGGTTACTATCATCAGCAATATAAAAGTAAAAACAGGACATTGATTTTTATACATAGATTTTCTTATATAGAAATGACTATACTATAAATTTAATGCACAATGTCACTTTGCATCGTTCATTGGATTTTGTTTTTATTGTTTTTATCTGTTTTAAGCTTAAGGAGAAGCATGTTTTATATATTTATCTTAACTTATTCTACTCTATACTATCCACTTTCTGCTGTAATGATGAAATTTCTCACTTGTGAGACAAATAAAGGCTGATCTATTCTATTCTATTCTATTTTAGAAAGTTGTCTGGATTGAAATGCAAATTTTAAAGGAATATTTCAGGTTTAGGTTAATTATGTGCGCCTATTGATTATCAAAAATATATATATATATTATTACACTATCCCACTTTTCTTAGATACTTCATTTTCAGAAAACCTTACCAACCCCAAACTAGTGTAAAGTCATTTTACAACTTTGTTGCCATGACGACAACACCCAAAGCCAAATGTAAAAATTATCTTTTGAATCGGACACCCCTCAAAATATTACGCACATGTTAACAGAAGAATGAATTAGCGTGATTTTATTAAATTGGAGGCTAAATTATGATTTAAACTTGACAGCTCAAATAATATGCACATTTTAACAGAGGAATGAATTCAAATTATTAAAGTGCTTTTATTGAATTGTAAGTAAATTGGTCCCATTTGCTTCCATTGCAAGAGCCTCGATGCAATGGGACTTCAAAACTTCAATGGGAACCAAACAGTTCAAGGTCCAAAAGACGGTTTCAGTGCAGCCAGACCGATATTATCGGCCGATATTAGGCATTTTCCAAACTATCGGTATCGGCAGTTATAAAGGCCGATAAATGAATATTTCAAAAATAAAATAAAAACGGACGAAACACGCTTGAACGATGTCATGAGTGTTGGAGTTGTATAGTTTGTCCACCAGAGGGCACTCTACACCGTTCCTGTTGGCAACACTCGTTGCTTGAATAACAATTAAAAGATCATCCCCATCAGTTCTCTTAACTCAAATAAGCATGACAAAATTTGTGACTATCATGTCCAGTTTAAAATAAATAAACAAATAAAATATCAGCCGATATATCGGATTTTAAAACCCAAAAATATTTGTATCGGTATCGGCCTTCAAAATCCTTTATCGGTCGGGCTCTAGTTCAAAGGGCTTTAAATGATTAACAGTACGCACCGATAATTTAACTATACTATTTAACTATATAGATCGCACTCATTAACTCCACACACACACACACACACACACACACACACACACACACGGCAAGCTGGGCCTGAGAAACACACAACGCCAACGAAGGCCGTCTAAATACGAGGTGTTTCTTATCTCAAAGAAGCAATGTGTGGAGAAAAGCACGATGAACACTGCAGCGCTTTCTTCTCTCACAAAGTTCAGCTCTTGTTCTCCATAAGCCTCCATTCGTTCTGCACATCAACACCTACTGGACGCCCATCGCAGACACAATATAAATGCATAACGCTTATATTTTAAAGAAGTCTTTCAACGTTTACTTTTCACTTGACTTCACTCTTTTGTTAGGAAGTTTTTGCTAATGCTTTGCAATAAGGTCTCATCAATGCATTAACAAGAGCAATATATTTTTATAGCATTTAACAACTATTTTTATAACGTTAGAAATAATAATGCATTGTTTACAGTGTGTTTAATTAATGTTAAGCGACAATGCATTAGTAAATGTTGAGATTAACAGTAAATGAGTTCATGTTTGAAACAGTTTTTTGCTCTGGGAAAAAAAAAAGCACTATCCATCAATATTTCTGTTGGTGCTTTTAAGTTTTATAAAGTGAAATATATTGAATTGGTAGCTAATTTGAGCCAAGAACAGCCTGACAGATTCTCACTCATGAATTAATTATTCCAAACCTTTCATAAAGTCACCAGATAAGAGATGTTACATAAAAAAGTGATCCAGAAAAGAGACGCTTTCAGACAGAAACTCAATTACAAATGCATAAATGCCATGAAAGATTCAGTTTGCTTTTCATAATTGCACGACTGCGTTGATTGAGTTTTCATTTGACATGTTGAGGCACTTTTTTTAACTTAAATTACAAAACTGGATAAAACTTTTAAAAAAGACCCGAACAGAAACATTAATATACTGTAGTTTTACATAAAAGAGATTCATTGTCTGATGTAGAAAGAGAAGCATTTTCACTTACACTGACATAACAGACATGATATCAAGCCCTGGATTGACATTTCCCCGAGCCGACTAAACTAAGATCAGTTTTCAATGGTGTTTTTCATGTGTAATCCTCACAGACGTAGATGTAGCTCAAGTCCAGTGTCTTCTCTGGCTCTTTATTGACTAACTTTCATTGCCGATCGCTTTGTTAAATTTAATTAAAGTCAAGTCATACTCATTTAATATAGCACTTCTAACTTTGTAGATTGTTTTAAAGCAGCTTTACAGAGATAAACTTAATATAATTTAAGGTAACAGAGATTGGTTTGGTTTTATAGCGGTTCAGAAAAGAGTTACCAGCATCATACCGTAAAATATGGTGTGTTACTGTTTTTAAAATTAACAGCTAAATACTGTCAGCTACAGTATATAACTAATTTAACAGCATATACTGTAGCTGACAAAACGGTATTTAGCTGTTAATTTTAAAATCAGTTAAAGCCATATTTTTGCGGTATGATTCTGGCAACCACAGCTGCCAGTAGTTTACCATTTTTTTTTACAGTATTTAGAATTAACAGCTAAATACCGTTTTGTCAGCAACAGTATTAACTGCATATGCTGCAGCAGACAAACGGTATTTAGCTGTTAATTTTAAAAACAGTAACACGCCATATTTTTACGGTATGATTCTGGCAACCACAGCTGCTAATAGTTTACCGTTTTTTTAACAGTTTTTAGAATTAACAGCTAAATACCATTTTATCAGCTACAGTATATAACTAATTTAACAGACTGTAGCTGACAAAACGGTATTTAGCTGTTAATTTTAAAAACAGTTAAAGCCATTTTTTACTGTATGATTCTCGCAACCACAGCTGCCAGTAGTTTAAAGTTGCAGTTGTTTTTGTTTTTTACTGTTTTTTTAAATTAACAGCTAAATACCGTTTTGTCAGCTATTAAATAAAACTGATTTAACTGCATATACTGTAGCTGACAAAATGGTATTTTGCTGTTAATTTTAAAAACTGTTAAAAAACGGTAAACACGCTATATTTTTACAGTATGATGCTGGCAATCACAGTTTACTGTTTTTTTACAGGATTATTTTTTTACAGTGTTGCAAGGGACTGCATTAGGAGGGTCAATTTAGGGATTGTTAAGTGTTATTTTATGTGTTTTTCAGTAAATGGAAAGATATTGTTAATTAATTTTAGTTTAATGTTTAGGCATACACAACAAATACATTAAACATCACTTGTAGACCTGTATAAGTCATGTCAAAAGATGTTTTAATTCATTTGAACGCCGGTAGCTTCTATAATTAAGAATCAAAATAAGAGTCAAATTAGATAAAATTATAATGTTGCCGATTTTAGGTGGGAAAAAACTTTATATAGTTGGAATGATGCAATTATTTTAGTAGTCTTGACTAAATTCATTTAAGTTCATCCAGCAATATTGCAACAAATCATTTAAAACAAATTAGATAGTGTTAGTAAAATGTAATTCAATTTCGTGGAAAAGTTTTCCTTAATTTAATTTAAGCTTATTTTATTTTTGAGTGCTGGCTTTCTTGTAGCGATGCATAAT
Source organism: Pimephales promelas (assembly GCF_988280905.1). Classification (NCBI taxonomy): domain Eukaryota; kingdom Metazoa; phylum Chordata; class Actinopteri; order Cypriniformes; family Leuciscidae; genus Pimephales; species Pimephales promelas. Next base: position 41,267,243 of record NC_142774.1, on the reverse strand, counting down.
TGTGGATACACTGAGAATCACGATTGTTTTGTTTCGAACAGAGATCACGATTCTGAACACATTTAAACAAATTTAATTTACTAGAGGTTCTGGATAATTGTTAATTACTGTTGTCCGTTTAAAAATGTTAAATTATTTGAAAGATTTTTTATTTTTTTTTAAAAACAGTTAGGGTGAATGGTTCAATGACTCACTCATAAAGACTTTAGTTGTATCATTACTGAATGAATCAGTGTTTTTGAACAAATCTTTTCAATAAATGATTCGCTGACAAATACATATTTTAAGTCACTTGTCTTTGGTTGATTTAAAATATATTTTATAATATGGTCTCAAATTCAGGGTTATTATCGACTGAACCTAAATTTAAAAAAAAAATCTTATTTGACCTGAAATGAAATAAAACAAATTAGATTTGAGTTAAAAAAGTAAAATTTGACTCTTTTTAGAGTCAAAATAATATACACCAGTGTTTTGCCAGAAGAGAAGGTTATTCTATGCATCATCTTTTTACTATTTTAATTCATTTTATTCTAATTATTTTTTATAACTGTATCATCTATCTATTTTAATTCCTTTTATAACTGCTTTAATTCACCCTGGTTTTATTATGCGTCTATTTTCTATGCAAAGCTCTATGAATTGCTAAATAATTCCTTTCTGTAAAGCTTTTGAATAACTTTTCCTTGCTTTTATTTTGTGATTTATATTTCCTCTCTAAGTAAAGCACTTTGAGTTGCCATAGTGTATGAAAGATGCTAAATAAATAAACTAAAACCAAAAATTTAAACAGAATTAAAAAATAAAATGCACCTAAATATCAATATTTTAGGCACAATTGACAAAGGCACATAACAAAACGAAACCATAAATATGAAACAAAAATGTAAAAAATTGTAAATATGAACAAACTAATACTAAAACAGCACAGTTTTCACTGAGCATTAAATCTAGGCGTTGAAACACACTTTGGTGTCCATTAGTCAGTGACTCATTTGCATCAGTCGGTTCGCTTTGGCTGCATTCAGTGCTTAATTGTGTCAGTGTGTGTTTGCATGTGACCTTCCCATGAGGCCTCGCTGTCACACATCCAACAACAGAAGGCAAATGTCTCTCTGCGCATCCCACTGCAATTACCCACATGCCCCGGCGGCATCTCTCTGGACCCGCGAGTGTGAGGCGAGTCAGCACCTCTGAAACACACACATCCCAGGCACACACACAGCTAGACGGACACAGCATGTGTGTGAAACATCACACTCACACACGTCATGTTTACAGAGTCAGGTGTAAATGATTGTTACAGTATTCAGATTTCATGAACAACAATACACTGATGAACATTATGAATGGCAGTCTCTAAAGCACAGTTAGCATTACTGATTACTGAAGTATTTAACTTTCGTAAAGTGGAATTTTGATAAGTTAAAAACACAATAAAAACACCTCTATTCTTATTCTAGAATGCTTTTAGTTGGATAAAATGTTACGTTTACACGTAGTTATCAGTCACGAAGTTATCAATATTTTGCTCCAGTTTACAGAAGATGTTTGTACATTTTAAATGCATATGTTTGCTAAAAATTGGCAGTGTTGTGTTAATTGAAATAAAGCTGAAATAAAATACAATATAAATATTAGATGAACAACTTAGACTAAATGAAATAAGTCGAAACACAAATGAACGAATCTAGAACTATTAAAAATTGCAATTTGAAATAAAACTGATATATACAGTATATATACATTATTTGAAAATGAAATATATATTTTTTTTTTTCATTTTCAAATAATATATATATATATATATATATATATATATATATATATATATATAAATTATTTGAAAATGAAAAAAAAAAAATATATATATATATATATATATATATATATATTATTCAAATAATTCATTAAAAAAACTGAATGAGATGTAAAAACATTAAACGGAAATTAGTAATGTTGAAATAAGCAAAGCACTAAATTTCCTTAACTGGAAATAAGTAATAATTAACCTATTTTATTAGGTTTAGGCCTATTTAGGCCTCAATAACTCAACTAAAAATAAAATAAAATAGGTTAAACTAATAAAAATGAACAAAAAGCACATGCATTTAGTAAAAATTTAACTAAAACTGAAAATAAAAAAAAATAAAAAAAATAAAAAAATAGATATTAATAAAAACTAAGATAATAGGAGATGAACCAAAAGATGCAAGAGAAAAGGAAAGCATGGGGCCATTATGCTGATAAATATAAGCATGGTCGAATATAAGAAATTCCTCTTCGTCCAGCGCTCAACACACTGCATGATGCAAGTTTAATGCAATATCCTCAGCTCTAGTGAATAACTCTACGTTTGGGAGCTTTGTATGTGACAGAGAAGACAAATGTGCATAAACACAGACACACACTGTCATATTTGAGGATTTATTGTCAATGCGTGTGTTTGCATGCATGCACTCTCACATCAACTAATGGAGCCACAAATAAACACTGTCCCTGGAAAACCACGACTCGGACTCTTTCATTTCAATCATTATTTCCCATTAAACCCAAGCCAATTATTGCAGGAATGGGAAAAGAAAATCATTTAACTGGCTTCACAAGTGGCAGAAATGTTGCCTCTTTCTTTCTCTCACTGTCTCTTTTCTCAGATGTTTCAGGAACCTGCTCGTCTTATTAGCGCGCTCGCTTGCTCAGAAAGTGTGTGATTGCATTAGCTGCAGGTCGATGCTAATGAATGCTATTCATTGTGTACGCAGGGGCGCGAGCCTTTACAGGGAGACTGCAGCGGCGTGACATCACAGGGAAGAGGCGGGGCTATGCAAATGATATCGGTCTCTACATCGCATAATATTCAAAGTCTCTTCTGCTCACAAAGGCTGTGTTTATTTGAACAAAAATACAGTATAAACAGTAAAAATAGTGAAATATTATTACATTTTAACATAACTGTTTTCTATGTGAATATGTTGTAAAATGTAATTTATATCCTGTGATCAAAGCTGAATTTATTATCATTACTCCTGTCTTCATTGTCACATGATCCTTCAGATGATGAAATCATTTCTGATTATTATCAATGTTGAAAACTGTTTTTTTGTTGTTGTTGTGGAAAACCATGACATTTTATTTCTTTGATGAATAGAAACCTCATTTTCTAACATTATAAATGCCATCAATTTAATGCATCCTTGCTGAATTAAAGTATTGACTATGTTACAATAATTAAAAGTGCATTAATAGGCTCTCATTAATAAGTAAACATTTACAAAAGGCTAATGGTCCACATTCATGAGGGCTAGAGGCTTTAATATGCTATTATACTCCATAAAACTCCATGTAAAAGCCAGAAACTAAGCTTTTTTTTTTTTTTTTTTTTTTTTTTTTTGCACAGGCTTGCTAAAGGGTTAATGGCTCCATCTGGTTAGGATATCAACAGTAAAAAAGACAAATTTTACCTCTTCCCAACAGGGAAAACCACCAACAATCAAAAACGCATGACTATATGCAATCAAAAAATGTGGTTATAATGGAAGTCAATGGGGCAAAAACATCCACGAACAGTAAATGAGGGAGAAAAAGTTCACAAAAACTAACAATGCATCAAAACCAATGTTGTTTCTAATCTTTGACATGTCCAAGACTGTGATAAAAGGTTAAAAAAATCCAGTCCACAATCATATTTTATATTGAAAATAGGTCATTTTGGGTGTTTTTTTCCCCCCAAATCAGTGACATCATTTATGAATTTGGCAATTAAAGAGTTAAAATCCTGATTTAAAAAAAAAAAAAAACATTTAATAGTTTTGATCAGGACTGAGGTTGATTAATACATTTATGCCAAAAAAAAAAAAAATTAAAAAATATTTATCTGATACATTTTTACAGCAGTTTAAAGTAGTGGCTGAGTCACGAACATAACGAAAGGGTAGTGAATTTGAACATTAATGTATATAATTAATGTATTGACTATGTTAAAACAATTAAAAGTGCATTTTTAAGGTCTCATTAATAAGTAAACATTCACAAAAGGCTAATGGTCCACATTGATGAGGGCTAGAGACCCATTTCCACTGAGAAACTGGGCTGAATAATGTCCAGAGATCATGATAAAATACATCCAAAGGAATATTTCAGGTTTTACAAACTGAAACGTATCTCCTACAGCTGTAGATATAGCAGCCAGGTGTAGCCGGAGATAAATATGTTTACGCTCGTATAACACACGTGTTGTTATCTACGTAGCGACCCTTCCCACGAGACCTGAGGCTAATTATTAGCGGTTATCGCTAAAACCTCTCAAGAGGATCTTAAAGCTGGTCCTAACCTGGCTTTACCATGACGGCATTAACCACGATAGCATCTCTGAGGCTTCAGCTGGACAAACACACTGCATCCACCGCCCGTTTAACACAGATACTGTGCGTCAGAGCACATCGCGATTAGGGTTAACCGCGCTGGGTTTGAGGTTAAAAAGCTGGAGAAGATGTTGTGGCTTATTTTCTCTGCATGAAATGATATTTCATGATAGTGATCCAAAGACTGGGAGATTTAATAATGAAGCGGCTGAACGTTTTCAACTGGTCAAGGCCAGACTCATTCTTATTGCATATATCATACTTTTTAAAGAAAGAAATCAAAACTGGCAAATCTTATTTCTATGGAGTATTGCAGTGTTTATTATAAATGATTTGTCTGTGCACATCCCTTTTTTAAAATTCATATAAATTCAGCGACAACTCTTCTCTCCTCTGATGACGAGGGCGGGGCTTTAACCTGTCAATCACATGGGATCAGCCAATAGCAAACCTCAACCATCCAATCAATTCCACACGGACACAATTATTATATATTTATAAAATCATTTCGCTTGATATTCATCGTCTGGAATCGTTTAAAGCCCTTTGAACAGTTTGCACTGGACCTTGAACCGTTTGGTCCCCATTGAAGTCCATTATATGGAGAAAAATCCTGGAATGTTTTCATCAAAAACCTTAATTTCTTTTCGACTGAAGAAAGAAAGACATGGACATCTTGGATGACATGGGGGCGAGTAAATTAACTACTCCTTTAACTCTGGTTGATTAAAAAAACGCCAGACATCTGCTAAACATCAGATCGCAAGATTCGAAATGCAGTATTCCCTAAACCATCCTATCTAGCGATGAGATTTTAAAGTTTTATAAGCTCCGCAAACCGATTCCTTCAAAGCAAATCCTTCAGAGAGTTTCTTTAACCGTCACCAGAACAAAACTCTCTGACTCGTTATCAATCAAAGCTTTTAAACATTAGCACAAAGTTAAGATATTTCTGGGAGTTAAGCATATTCTCTCAGTGGAGATTGCAGCACGTCTGAGACAGACGTAATAATGAGTGTTTCCAATCATGTGTTGCTGTTTTTTCTTTTCAAAAGGGGCTGATGAGCATGTGCTGCTCTTGTCTGCCTCTCATTTGAATATGAACAGGGCTGAAAAAAAGTGATTATGCTGTGATGACTATTGCCGTGATTATTCCTTTACTCTGATTACTCTCTTGAACATCCCGCCCTCTTCAAAACCCCACAACCCTACGCCATCCTGCCAAACAAATCAACACTATTACCAAATGCAATTCATTCTGAGGGAACATGGTTTGAAATATTTTATGAATATTGAGAAAGTGGGTTAAAAAAAAAAAACTATTCTTAAAAAAATGTGCAAATATTTAAAGGGTCATTAGTTAATTTGTCATAAGTTAGAAATAAAAGGCATTTTTCCTACCCTGATTTTAGCCCTGTGATTTGAACGCCTTGTTGTTAACGCCCACTACTGTGATTGGCTGTGAGACTTCAGTGTAAACGCCCACTACTGTGATTGGCTGTGAGACTTCAGTGTAAACGCCCACTACTGTGATTGGCTGTGAGACTTCAGTGTAAACGCCCACTACTGTGATTGGCTGTGAGACTTCAGTGTTAACGCGCACTACTGTGATTGGCTGTGAGACTTCAGTGTAAACGCCCACTGCTGTGATTGGCTGTGAGACTTCAGTGTTAACGCGCACTACTGTGATTGGCTGTGAGACTTCAGTGTAAACGCCCACTACTGTGATTGGCTGTGAGACTTCAGTGTAAACGCCCACTACTGTGATTGGCTGTGAGACTTCAGTGTAAACGCCCACTACTGTGATTGGCTGTGAGACTTCAGTGTAAACGCCCACTGCTGTGATTGGCTGTGAGACTTCAGTGTAAACGCCCACTACTGTGATTGGCTGTGAGACTTCAGTGTAAACGCCCACTGCTGTGATTGGCTGTGAGACTTCAGTGTAAACGCCCACTACTGTGATTGGCTGTGAGACTTCAGTGTAAACCCCCACTACTGTGATTGGCTGTGAGACTTCAGTGTAAACCCCCACTACTGTGATTGGCTGTGAGACTTCAGTGTAAACCCCCACTACTGTGATTGGCTGTGAGACTTCAGTGTAAACCCCCACTACTGTGATTGGCTGTGAGACTTCAGTGTAAACGCCCACTACTGTGATTGGCTGTGAGACTTCAGTGTTAACGCGCACTACTGTGATTGGCTGTGAGACTTCAGTGTAAACCCCCACTACTGTGATTGGCTGTGAGACTTCAGTGTAAACCCCCACTACTGTGATTGGCTGTGAGACTTCAGTGTAAACCCCCACTACTGTGATTGGCTGTGAGACTTCAGTGTAAACGCCCACTACTGTGATTGGCTGTGAGACTTCAGTGTTAACGCGCACTACTGTGATTGGCTGTGAGACTTCAGTGTAAACGCCCACTACTGTGATTGGCTGTGAGACTTCAGTGTAAACGCCCACTACTGTGATTGGCTGTGAGACTTCAGTGTAAACGCCCACTACTGTGATTGGCTGTGAGACTTCAGTGTAAACGCCCACTGCTGTGATTGGCTGTGAGACTTCAGTGTAAACGCCCACTACTGTGATTGGCTGTGAGACTTCAGTGTAAACGCCCACTGCTGTGATTGGCTGTGAGACTTCAGTGTAAACGCCCACTACTGTGATTGGCTGTGAGACTTCAGTGTAAACCCCCACTACTGTGATTGGCTGTGAGACTTCAGTGTAAACCCCCACTACTGTGATTGGCTGTGAGACTTCAGTGTAAAGTCAAAAGCAAAAGTGTATTACATTTTATTTTATATTTTGATGTATTTTAATTTGATTAGTATATATATATATATATATATATATATAAATTATTTTATACATCTATTTTATATATCTATATATCCGAATTTTATATATCTATTTAGGAATATATATATATATATATATATATTTATTCCTAAATAGATATATAAAATTCGGCCAACCTTTCAGAAAAATAAGTTAATCTACTAGTGACTTTTTCTGCATGCCATTTATTGCAACAGAGCATAAGACTGTGGCATGTTTACGGCAGTAACATTAACATTAACCAATGAGAGTGATGAATTCATTCCTATGTATAGCGAAGTAGATGAGATGTGGATGAATGGAGTTGCTCTATAAGCAGCAATGAGAAGTGGATAAATGAGGTTGTTTGGGGCTCATGGCTGTTTTACATGCAGTTTTGCTGAATCATCATGTGGCTCGTGAGTCGGGAACTCAGAGAAGAGGAATAACAGTGTGGGTGGACGGGGTACGGCAGGAACGCTTGCTTCTCCTGATCTCAAAGGATACACTGAGTACTGATGATGGGAAGAGTTGACTGTAAATGGACTGGGTAATCTACTCTAACGTAATCACCATTTAAAACGGCATTTTAATGCGGAAAAAAAAACAAGTAGAACTGAATCTTGTTATTCCAACGCGTTCTCATCCCAAAGCGCCATATAGGACGCTTTTGCAAAAGCGTAAATATCCAACGCACATGGCACCCTTTAACGTCTAATGAGACACTTCGGTTAATGGTTAAGTTTAGGTATGGTGTAGGGTAAGGGTTAGACCACTAGGGGGCGCCTTCTGCCCAAATATATCTGCGTCTCATTTCACGTTAAAGGGTGCCATGTGCGTTGGATATTTACGCTTTTGCAAAAGCGTCTTATATGGCGCTTTGGGATGAGAACGGGCTCGTTATTCATGCACAGAAACACCAAAGTTAGGGATGCTCCGATATAAGAATTTTGGTCAATACCGACAACTGATAATTCTTTACAATTGACTACTGTGATTGGCTGTGAGACTTCAGTGTAAACCCCCACTACTGTGATTGGCTGTGAGACTTCAGTATAAACCCCCACTACTGTGATTGGCTGTGAGACTTCAGTATAAACCCCCACTACTGTGATTGGCTGTGAGACTTCAGTATAAACCCCCACTACTGATTGGTCATGTTTGTCTTTTCAAAAAAAAAAAAAAAAAAATCAAACATTCATTTCAAACATTAAACATTAATTCAATTATAATAATATTTTGGAATAATTTCCAAAATCAAACATTAATTACAAACATTAAACTCATGTTTGTCTTTTCAAACAAAAACAAAAAATTACAAAAGAGGCATCCATAGTTTTCATTTATCCTCTTTAACGCAGAATGTCAAGTTATCGAAGCTCAAGTGGAGTTCAATGAACTTCAACACACCATGAACTCAAGCATTGAGGTTTTGTATTCCTTAAAGAAGCTGCGGCAAGTGTTTTGACCTTACGTGGCATCTTTTATTGCACAAAGTCTCCGAGTAGTCATGGAAGTGTCCGTAAGCCTCTCGTCTCCCTAATCCCGATGCAACGGCCTGCCTCTGTTTGACAATCATTGTTATTTGCTGAGCGTCTTGTGTTGATTTGATCCTCCTGAATCGTGGAGCGGATTTGAGGCTTTAGATAATGAAAAGGATCCTAATAGCGGCTAATCTGATCAACTGGGAATAAACGGAAAAACCATGGCACGGTCTTGGGCAGCGGAGACAGAGATTATTACTATTGTCAAGTCTTTCATACTCAAATTCAAGCCTTTGTCTTGTTCTCTGCCCTTTCAGTTGGCCAGACTCTGTGTGTGTGTGTGTGTTGTCTAAAGTGAAAAACAATACTCGGGCGGCTTGGGAAGGGAGTTTGAAACGCATCCCAACACCCCGCGGTCAATCATCGGGATAAAGGGACCAACGGAGACCGATAAGCAAAGAAGAGTATAAAAAAATAGAAAATATCCCCAAAAAATACCCCATAAAGGTGAGGAAAACAAAGAAAACGCAGGCGAGGAAGGCCTATTGTCCGTTGCGTGATAGTTATTGAGTCTTCTGGGGATGTGGCGGGTATTATCTGTGGTGAATATCAAGGGACGGTAGTGGGAACGGTGTTATTTTTGGGACTGTGCTGGAGGTTTGTGTCGGCCCTTGAGGGAACAGCTTGTTCATAGTGGAGTTTATGTAGCATGACTGCTCTAAATGAAGCCGGGTCGGCCAATTAATCTGTGGATTGTGCCCCCTTTCCAGCTAGAGAGCTCCGTTCCCAGTGGCTAGCTTTAAGGGTTTAGGAAAAGCCATGTTGAAGGATTTACTTTGCTTACTAAATCCACCCCGAGGCCACGCGACCTGTGTGGTCACATCATCACTCTTGTGTCCAGCCGAGGGTTATTCAATCGAGCGCAGCCAGACCGGGCTCCGGTTACGCTTTGCTTTTAACCGATGCTAATGGGACGATCACCTACGCGGTCTTTCCTTACCACTGCTTTGGCCTTGACCATTTATGCACAAACAAAACAATGACCCCGGGTTAGTTTACAGCAACAAGGATTGAGTTACATAGGGATGCAGACCAGACCGGAAATCTCTCCTAATGACCCCAGAGTAAAAACTCATCTGACAACAGGTGCTTACTGACAGGGGTTTAGTGCACTGTTGAGGGACGAAAATAAGCAGTGACAAAAGATTGTGTTTTTTACACAATTAAAGCTCCTACAAGTCCATTTAAACAAATTTTCTGGTTGAACAAACTTAATTTAAATTCTTAAATGTAATGTATGGGATTACGGAAGCCCTGAACCGCAACCTAAAAAAAAAAAAAATCTGTAAAAAAAAAAATCTGTAAAAAAAAAATCTGTAAAAAAAAAAAATCTAGCATTTCGAGATAAAAGTCGAAACATGTCGAGATTGAAGTCGAAACATTTCCAGATTAAAGTCGAAACATTTCGAGATTAAAGTCGAAACATTTCGAGATTAAAGTCGAAACATTTCGAGATTAAAGTCGAAACATTTCGAGATTAAAGTCGAAACATTTCGAGATTAAAGTCGAAACATTTCGAGATTAAAGTCGAAACATTTCCAGATTAAAGTCGAAACATTTCCAGATTAAAGTGGAAACATTTCGAGATTAAGGTTACTGTTGTGTTCTCCACCCAGATAGTGTTGCCTAGACGAGCAGGAAAACACATCAGAAACACTGCCACTAGTACGTGTGACGTGTGTAGAATTTTGTTGAGAGCCCAGATAAAAGTAAAAAGCTACTATTTTGTGTTTATCCATGGCAGTTCGACTTCACACAAACACACACACGCCCGCGTGCTCTGAGCCAGTGGACGTGCACTGTTATGAATGCAGTGCTTGAAAATGAAATACTTTAACCTCGAAACGTTTCGACTTTAACCTCGAAACGTTTCGACTTTAACCTCGAAACGTTTCGACTTTAACCTCGAAACGATTCTACTTTAATCTCGAAACATTTCGACTTTAATCTCGAAACACTTTCGACTCTAATCTCGAAACACTTTCGACTCTAATCTCGAAACACTTTCGACTCTAATCTCGAAACACTTTCGACTCTAATCTCGAAACACTTTCGACTCTAATCTCGAAACACTTTCGACTCTAATCTCGAAACACTTTCGACTCTAATCTCGAAACACTTTCGACTCTAATCTCGAAACACTTTCGACTCTAATCTCGAAACACTTTCGACTCTAATCTCGAAACACTTTCGACTCTAATCTCGAAACACTTTCGACTCTAATCTCGAAACACTTTCGACTTTAATCTCTAAACATTTCGACTCTAATCTCGAAACACTTTCGACTCTAATCTCGAAACACTTTCGACTCTAATCTCGAAACACTTTCGACTCTAATCTCGAAACACTTTCGACTCTAATCTCGAAACACTTTCGACTCTAATCTCGAAACACTTTCGACTCTAATCTCGAAACACTTTCGACTCTAATCTCGAAACACTTTCGACTCTAATCTCGAAACACTTTCGACTCTAATCTCGAAACACTTTCGACTCTAATCTCGAAACACTTTCGACTCTAATCTCGAAACACTTTCGACTCTAATCTCTAAACATTTCGACTCTAATCTCGAAACACTTTCGACTCTAATCTCGAAACACTTTCGACTCTAATCTCGAAACACTTTCGACTCTAATCTCGAAACACTTTCGACTCTAATCTCTAAACATTTCGACTTTAATCTCGAAACACTTTCGACTCTAATCTCGAAACACTTTCGACTCTAATCTCGAAACACTTTCGACTCTAATCTCGAAACACTTTCGACTCTAATCTCGAAACACTTTCGACTCTAATCTCGAAACACTTTCGACTCTAATCTCGAAACACTTTCGACTCTAATCTCGAAACACTTTCGACTCTAATCTCGAAACACTTTCGACTCTAATCTCGAAACACTTTCGACTCTAATCTCGAAACACTTTCGACTCTAATCTCGAAACACTTTCGACTCTAATCTCGAAACACTTTCGACTCTAATCTCGAAACACTTTCGACTCTAATCTCGAAACACTTTCGACTCTAATCTCGAAACACTTTCGACTCTAATATCGAAACACTTTCGGCTCTAATCTCGAAACACTTTCGACTCTAATCTCGAAACACTTTCGACTCTAATCTCGAAACACTTTCGACTCTAATCTCGAAACACTTTCGACTCTAATCTCGAAACACTTTCGACTTTAATCTCGAAACATTTCGACTTTAATCTCGAAATGCTAGATTTTTTTCATTTTTTCATGTTGCGGTTCAGGGCTTCCGTATGGGATAAGCAAGTCACAAATATTTACATTTATTCATTTATACAAAGCGACTTACAAATGAGAACAATAGAAGCAGATAAACTAACAATATGCAAGTGCTATGATCCTTCCCTTGTTAATCTAACACTGTATGTGTACTTTTTTTAAGATAATAGATAAAGAATAGAAGATAAAGTGTAAGTATTAATGGATCAAGCGTTGCTGAGAGAAGATGCGTCTTCAGTTGTTTCTTGAAAATGGTCACGGACTGTTGCACGATCAGCAACATATATTAATATCGGTTATTGGTATCGGCCACAATTTTCACATCGGTGCATCACTATATAAATCATTCTTTCTCAGTTATAGTTTTCCGCCCACTGGCGCCTTTGCATTTTGATGCATTTCCTCCGTCTGTGCTCTGCTGAGGACCTAACGGCCTGGCCATCTCCCCATAGTCTTTATTACACATCACTGTAACTTTAAAGGACCAAACGCACTGGATCTGCTGTCCTCCGGGAACACAGTCCTGCAACTCTCCTCCGTCTCGGCTTTGATTATGTGCTCCTCGGCTCTCTCCTCCGCTTTAGTGGCCGCTTGCATCACACACTCGCCTGTGAATCTGTAAACGGCTGGATTAGGACAGCAGCGATACGTCCGTGGACGCCGGCAGAGACACGTCTGAAACCGGTTGACTCGACGCACTCTAAAAATGCTGGGTTGTTTCAACCCAAATTTGGGTCAAATATGGACAAATGTCGCGTTAAAAATGCAGTTGAAAGTGAACATATAGTATAGCCCGACCGATAAACGATTTTGAAGGCCAATACCGATACAAATATTTTTGTTTTTTAAAATCCGATATTCCGATATATCGGCCGATATTTTATTTATTTATTTTATTTATTTATTTTTTTAAACTGGACATGATGGTCACAAATTTTGTCATGCTTATTTGAGTTAAGAGAACTGATGGGGATGTTCTTTTAATTGTTATTCAAGCAATGTATGTATCGTGACCAACTCAACGAGTGTTGCCAACAGGAGCGGTGTAGAGTGCCCTCTGGTGGACAAACTATACAACTCCAACACTCATGACATGGTTCAAGCGTGTTTCGTCCGTTTTTATTTTATTTTTAAAATATTAATTTATCGGCCATTATAACTGCCGATACCGATAGTTTGGAAAATGCCTAATATCGGCCGATAATATCGGTCTGGCTCTAATAGTTGGGTTAAAATTTTTGGACAACATTTGGGTTTGTCAATATTTTACCCAAATTTGGGTTCAAACAACCCAGCATTAGAGTGTGTGGTTAAGAGACGGGTCAGCTGTGAAACATTTAATGAGCTCACACTACTCATTATAAAACAATCAAGCATGCAACAAGAAAACTGAAGATGCAATGAAATGCGTTTTAAAACGTGTTTAAAGTGCACTGGGTTAAAAACAACCCAATTTGAGATGTTTTAACCCAAGGGCTGGGTAAATATAGGACAGAACACATCTTGGGTTAATTTTACCCAGCAAATTGGGTAGTTATCCTAATCCAGCCATTTGCAGTGTCAATAACAAGCATTAAATATCAGAATTTAGTGTGCATTTAAACTAGGTCTGAGTAACACCAGCTACACTCACCTCACAATATGATACACGCGCATATGCATGATTCAAGGCATAATGATTTTATAATTGGATTGTGAGAGAAACGACATCAGGGAGTGGAGGAGTGAAACTATTCATTTTTAATCTCAAGTCCCACACCATGTCTCTTATTTAACTTATTTTAGCTAATTTGATCATGCTTTCAGATATGCACAGCTTGACTGAAATGAACAAAGCAATTATTTCTGAAAATCAAAAGAAACAAAAAAGGTAAACTACTAAATAGGTTTTCTGATCAAGCTTACATTCAATCTGTGTCTGTTTAGTGTGTAATGTTGCTGTTTGAGTATGGAAAAGCTCCAGTTATTCTCTACATCAGTGTTTCTGAAACGCCTCCATTGAAGTCTGGAGACACGTCACAATAGACACGTCACAATATTCCTCATTATAATAATTCATGCGCATAATAAAGGGGCGGGGCCTGGTTGAGTTAGTCAGTAGTGTGTTAAACTGACGGTTATGGAAAGGGGCGGGGCATTTCCCAAACACACTCAAAGCGCTCGACCAATCACAACACACTGATCCAGCCGACCAATCAGAGCACAGTGTGCTTTTCAGGAGGCGGGTCTTCATAGAGACAGGAAGTGAACAGAGCGTTACTGACAGACTGGGAAGAGAGGAGCCGCAACAATGGAGAATAATGTATTTTTGAGGAAAATATTTCTGTTTTTAGTACATCGTTATCATGTTATCACATTTCTAAACTGACTGGGGGATAATGGGAAATGTAGTTATGTAATCAATGGGGTCTATACAAAGACAATTTACAGATGTCCTCCACAGACAATGGATAGAGGTGGTGTGTGTGTGATGGGTTAGTGTGTGTGTGTGTGTGTGTGTGTGTGTGATGGGTCGGTTTAGAGGTTGGGTTAGTGTAGAGAGAGAATATACAGTGGTGTGAATAAGTTTGGACCCCCATGCTAAAGTTGCCTAAAAAGAGGAATAAAAAATCATCTTTTGGATATTGATCTTAATGCCTTAATTAGAAAAATGAGGAAAACTCCAACCTTTAAGGACACCAATTTTCTTTGTGAATGAATAATGTATCATAAATAAATAAATAAATATTTTTCCTTAAAATACAGACACCCCTATGTTAAATGCATATCAGGATGCATATTATCCTGGATCCATGAAATAACTGGCTTTTAAAAATAAAAATCTGCCTGACTCTATGGGAATTTAACAATGACTTATGCACCCTGTATTTTAAGGAAACACATTTATTTATTTATGATACATTATTCATTCACAAAGAAAATTGGTGTTCTTAAAGGTTGGAGTTTTCCTCATTTTTCTAATTAAGGCATTAAGATCAACATCCAAAAGATGATTTTTTAGGCAACTTTAGCATGGGTGTCCAAACTTATTCACATCACTGTACAGTTTGGACAGTATTAAAACCATTACGTCTATGAAGATTCCCCAAAAAGATAACGAACCAGACTGTGTGTGTGTGTGTGTGATGCTGTGACTGCGGCTGTGATGAATGAAGCCATCGACTGCCCGCCAACCTGAGCGAACCGATTCCCCGCTGTATCGCATCTCAGTCACAAACAAACAGCCCGATAACAAACACCATTACCTCAGTTTAGCAAACGCTAATTCACTGGAGGAGAATGTGTGCAAATGCATCAGCGCTAACGCTAACGCCTTCAATGCTTAATCACTAGCCGCAACCGTTCCAGTAACACAGTAAACATGTGCGTCTGATGTAAAGGAAGCATCATTACTCCTTCCTAGATAAACATCATTAACTTAGTTTACGGAAACACGGCACATATGCTTGCAAGCGGCATGAAACTCCATTACCACTGAATTCAATGAATGTTTTGTCATAATTTGCAAAGGGCAATTACTTGTGAATGTCAAAGACAAAACAAAAGGAAGGTGATTTGAATGATTAAACATAGCGAGGGCAAAATTACTCGAAGAATAAAATATATAAAGAATAATGGCTGCATTTTAATGGAATACTAGAAAAATAAATGGGTGCCATTTTATTTGAATGAATTATTTTAAAAATACATTTTTTATTTATTTAATTATTATAGATTTCATGTTGAGTGCTTCGGTCCTCTCTAAGGAATCTCGCTTAAATAATATTATTAAATAATAAAATGATGTATGAGGATAATGGAATAGAAAGGAATAAAAAGAGAAAGAAAAGCAAACATCACAAATGAGATTCAGTTCTCGACTGCGACACTAAGAGCAAATGGAGACGCAAGATAAAACCATTATAAAAAGTTTTTAGATGAGATTCTCAACAATGTCTGTGATTAAAAGTTATCCATACGAGCTCAAACATTTCTCATCCTAGCATTCAGATAATCTGAGATGCTCCTCATTTATATTTGTATTTCTCATAAGTAATATTTGAGACAAAGTTAATATCTGAAAGAGCTGAGATTTACAATTAGTGCTGGGCAATGATTAATCCCATCCAAAATAAGAGTGTGTGTTTACAAATGTGTGTAATCTAAACAATGCTGGGTTGTTATTTAGGTCAAATATGGACAAACCCAAATGTTGGGTTAAACATGTAATTTCAACTTTTAACCCAACTTCAACTTTGACTTTCAACTGTACATTTTTTCAACTGCATTTTTAACCCAACATTTGGGTTTGTCCATATAAAACATCCCAGCATTTTTTAGTGTGTGTACTGTGTATCATTATTTTGTATATATAAATACACACAACACACATGCATGTATATATTTGAGAAATAATTGCATGTACAATACATACACTCTAAATGCTGGGTTGTTTTAACCCAAGTTTGGGTCAAATACGGACAAACCCAGCCATCTGGTTACATTTATAAATTACATTTTGTACCCAATCTTTGAGTTTGTCCATATTTGACCCAAATGTTGGGTTAAAATGTAATTTTAAATTTAAACCCAACTTCAACTTCCGCTTTCAACTGTACATTTTTTCAATTGCATTTTAACCCAACATTTGGGTTTGTCCATGTTTGACCAGAATTTGGGTTGAAACAACCCAGCATTTTTTAGTGTGTGTATTGTGTATCATTATTTTGTATATATAAATACACACAACACATATGCATGAAATAATTGCATGTACAATACATACTGTACACTCTAAATGCTGGGTTGTTTTGACCCAAGTTTGGGTCAAATATGGACAAACCCAGCCATCTGGTTACATTTATAAATTACATTTTGTACCCAATCTTTGAGTTTGTCCATATTGTTGACCCAAATGTTGGGTTAAAAATGTAATTTAAAATTTTAACCCAACTTCAACTTTCACTTTCAACTGTACATTTTTTTCAAGTGCATTTTTAACCCAACATTTGGGTTTGTCCATATAAAACAACCCAGCATTTTTTAGTGTGTGTACTGTGTATCATTATTTTGTATATATAAATGCACACAACACACATCCATGTATATATTTGAGAAATATTTGCATGTACAATATATATTTATATTATATATACATATTATGAATATAAATACATTTTTCTTAAACATATACATGCATGTGTGTGTATTTGTAAAGCATATACAGTACAAAATAATGACACACTTTTGTACACACAAACTCTTATTTTGGATGCACACACTTTAAAACATACTGGGTTGTTTTAACCCAACTTTGGGTCAAATATGGACGAACCCAGCCATTGGGTTACATTTTTTAAATATATTTTTAACCAAACATTTGGGTTCGTCCATATGACCCAAAGTTGGGTTAAAACAACCCAGCATCTTTCAGAGTGCAATAACCTTCAGAAATATAGTCTCCATGAACTCAATCATTTCTCATCCTAATCTTCAAATAATCTTAGCTGCTCCAAACTCATTTGCTATACATTTTTTCCCTAAAAAGTATATTTGAGAAACATTTGTGACACAGTTGATATCTTAAAAGAACCAGAGCTGATATTTCCAATAACCTTCTGAAAACACCAGTCGTGCTTTTCACCAATGATTCGCTCGTCATTCGCTTTATGAAAGAGCAACTTCTGAGCAATGACGTTATCTTTGGGAAAACATCGAGAGAGACAGATGGAGAGAGAGATCGGGACAGATCCACATCTTTAAGGAATGAGTGTGAACATATTGGACGGCATTAGTTAGTCCATGAGAGATTGTGTTTGAAGCTTCGCCTCCGCCTCGTGAGATTGAGTCTTGTTTTGACGCGACGCCTCTGTCTTATGTGTCCCTTCATCCTCATGAAAGGCCACTCTACACACAACAACAACACATCCCAGCTCTTTACAGACGCTCAAAAGGAGCAATCAAGTGAAGTTCAATTCCTGAAGGCACGTCTCTGTTCATTTTAGTGTGAGGAGAGAAATACACAAACCCCATCCCTCATCAAGGCACGTTTCCCAGTGTTTTACACAGATGTTGTTCAGCTTAAATCAAACAGGAATGCATCTACTAATATGGGATTTCACAACCGGACCTGCGTCTTCGAGGTTCTCATTCATCCATGGATGCAAGTGCAAAAGGTAGAAATAAAGAGACTGAAATTGTTAAAACAAAAAGAAAGTGAATGCGACGGCGCCACTATATTTCCATCGATCTATTTTAAAGCAAATTTTGGGATGTTCTTTAATCACACACAACAAAAAAATGTCACATCGATGGATTTATTCAGTAATAAATGGAGATTTTGAACAGGAAAAAAAATAGGGAGGGCTTTTATTATTTATTTATAAATTATTATTTAATTTTAACTGCATGCATGCTTAATAGATGTCAAATATATCAGATTACAAAATCAGATGAATAAATAAATAAATGCATGAAAAAAATTAAAATATTACATCTTAAACTCTCCAAATTAAAGTTATATCCAATTAAATGGGTGGTATAGATCTTAAAATTTTAGGCATGTACACAATTGAATCTGTTTTGGGTTCAAAAATGAAAATTTGTGCATTTCCTGACAGAAGTTGAAAAATGCACATTTTGCCTTTGGTGACATGTCTATAAATCACAACTGGATTTAATTAATTTAGATTAATAAAATGGTAGCAATTGAACATACTCAATGTTTGGTGACAAGAAACACAAGAACCATTTTTGCGAGCTGATATCACACACTCAAGGCAAACCTCAAAACTATCCAAACTTATCAAACAACACCAGATAAAGCAAAGAAAGAAGATTATAAGAGATATCCACAAGGCCTAATAATGAAACAAGCCATACCTGCACTCTCGGGAAGCGATGGAGGGACAAACACACACAACACGACACCATAACTTCAAAATAAAAGTCTTTTTGCAAAGGTTCATCTGATAAATAGCGATATGCAGTGTCAGTGTAAAATGCAAAGCAACAAAACACAGTGCTTATTCAAAAAAAATGCTTTGGGGAGCTGTTCATTCAGTCCACCTGAAAATATCTAAGTAAAAGTGTTTATTTTGAATGTTAGTTTTCTATCAAACGTATATTTAATGTTGTGGATGGCATTTCTAAAATCATC
Source organism: Pimephales promelas (assembly GCF_988280905.1). Lineage (NCBI taxonomy): Eukaryota > Metazoa > Chordata > Actinopteri > Cypriniformes > Leuciscidae > Pimephales > Pimephales promelas. Next base: position 41,248,137 of record NC_142774.1, on the reverse strand, counting down.
TATTCTCGCGTGGCCACATATGGAGCTCTCGCAGCATGATTAATTTCATCCGTAATCAATGATTATTCTACAAAGGCCTCATTACTGTCGACCTACCGCAGTTATTGTTGTTACTATCGAGTCAGACTATTTATCTCCACAATGAAGATCCTTCTTTTGACTAATGAAACACTTTCAGATAAATAGGCAATTTCAGATAAAAGAACAAAAAAAAGGTTTGGGACATTTGAAACGAATGGCTTTGCAGGGCGATAAGCACTTTTAGTAAACAAAGAACAAACTTTTAGTTTCCACAATGCCTGGCTGGCTTATATTAACATGTACTGTTTATTAGGGGTTTAAAGGGTATGATTCGGGGAAAAAATAGTTCAGTAGTAGAAAATAAGAAATTAATTATTAACTTATTAATTATTTTAAAATTAATTTTTTAACCCAACATTTTGGGTTTGTCCATATTTTACCCAAATTTGGGTTCATTGTTTAGAGTGTATATAATGTTGAACATATACTCTAAAAACTGCTGGGTTGTTTTAACCCAAATTTGGGTAAAATATGGACAAACCCAAAATGTTGGGTTAAAAATTTAATTTAAACATTTAACCCAATGGCTGAGTTTGTCCATATTTTACCCAAATATGGGTTAAAACAACCCACACTGTTAGACCTTACCAGGTTTTTTACAGTAAAATACTGGCAACAGTGTTACTTAGTGTAACAGTGCAACAGTGTAATTTACTGTAAAAATGCACTAAAACTCAAGTTAACTAAAAAATACAACTTATTAGTTTTAGTGCATTTTTACAACACTGTTGCCAGTAATTTACTGTAAAAATGCACTAAAACTCAAGTTAACTAAAAAATACAACTTATTAGTTTTAGTGCATTTTTACAACACTGTTGCCAGTAATTTACTGTAAAAATGCACTCATACTCAAGTTAACTAAAAAATACAACTTATTAGTTTTAGTGCACTTTTACAACACTGTTGCCAGTAATTTACTGTAAAAATGCACTCAAACTCAAGTTAACTAAAAAATACAACTTATTAGTTTTAGTGCATTTTTACAACACTGTTGCCAGTAATTTACTGTAAAAATGCACTCATACTCAAGTTAACTAAAAAATACAACTTATTAGTTTTAGTGCACTTTTACAACACTGTTGCCAGTAATTTACTGTAAAAATGCACTAAAACTCAAGTTAACTAAAAAATAAAACTTATTAGTTTTAGTGCATTTTTACAACACTGTTGCCAGTAATTTACTGTAAAAATGCACTAAAACTCAAGTTAACTAAAAAAATACAACTTATTAGTTTTAGTGCATTTTTACAACACTGTTGCCAGTAATTTACTGTAAAAATGCACTCAAACTCAAGTTAACTAAAAAATACAACTTATTAGTTTTAGTGCATTTTTACAACACTGTTGCCAGTAATTTACTGTAAAAAAAACTGGTAAGGTCTAACAGTGCATCAGTTTTTAGAGTGTACCTTGAGTTTGAGCTTTGGTATCCTACACTCTAAAAAATGCTGGGTTGTTTTATCCCAACTTTGGGTCAAATATGGACTAACCCAGCCGTTGGGTTAAATTTTTACATTACATTTTTAACCCAGCATTTTGGGTTTGTCCATATTTGACCCAAAATTGGGTTAAAACAACCCAGCGTTTTTTAGAGTGTATGGAACTGAGACATTGTTGAGAAATCATTAGATTATTGAGGTCTTCTTCTCAGGAGAAAAGCTGAGCCCCCACATGCTCTCCAAATAATCGAAATGCTGTGTAGGAGAACCAGCCGAGTTTTTAAAGGGGTTTCATTAGTGATGGCTGGTTCCTGCAGGGAGTGACCAAGAAGCTCTACGAGTGTGGATGTGAGGACGTCTTGACTGAGACTGACAGTCTGTGTGCTTCTGAAACCTCGCCTGGACGCCCACTCACAGCTGTCTCTCATAGACATTGTGTTTTGTAGATATTATTGACATTGGTGGGATACATCAACCATCTAATGGCATAAAACTACCATCAGTTTTGTCTATAAACGGGCTATAATATCATAGAACATGCCAAAGAAATGAAACCAAACTAGAGCCAGACCAATATATCGGCAGACCGATATTAGGTATTTTCCAAACTATCGGTATCGGCAGTTATAAAGGCCGATAAATGAATATTTCAAAAATAAAATAAAAACGGACGAAACACGCTTGAACCATGTCATGAGTGTTGGAGTTGTATAGTTTGTCCACCAGAGGGCACTCTACACCGTTCCTGTTGGCAACACTCGTTTAATTGGTCACGATACATACATTGCTTGAATAACAATTAAAAGATCATCCCCATTAGTTCTCTTAATTTAAATAAGCAGGACAAAATTTGTGACTCATGTCCAGTTTAGCTGTTAAATAATCCGAGAGTGAAGCGGAATCAGCTAGTAATAGTTACGTTACGTTGTTCCAGTGTAGTCGTCTGACTGTCCTTTTAACTTTTGACAATGTGACTGAAGTATTTCTGTAATATAGCAATGAGACGTATCATCTCTCCTTGGCCTGTTATATTGAAAATGTATGTTTTACAATTTGCATTATGACGTTATCCATTGCTAAACTATGGCTCATCATAGACTAGCTAACCACAAAGCTAGCTAACGCCACTATCATCAGTCTGTTCTGTTGTGACAATAAAATAATCTTTTTAAAATGCATTATCATATTATTTTAGTTAAAACTCATAAATAACTACAAATAACTATTGTTAGGGAAATCTGTTAATGTTTTGTTGCGCGTTTCTGAAATAAAAAAAAATATCGGCCGATATATCGGAATATCGGATTTTAAAACCAATCGGTATCGGCCTTCAAAATCCTTTATCGGTCGGGCTCTAAACCAAACACCTTGTAATGACTGTTTACTTTGCTAACATGATGGAGTATCATACATCTCGCAAGTTATTTGGGTAAAAACCACATGTAACCAAACTCAGAGTGTGTTACTCATAGCCGGACTATATCAGGTCTAGTTAACCTAGACGGGGAAATGACGGCTATTGACGTATGGCTAAGCCACGCCCTCAAACGCGATGAGCCATCACGGTGCGCAGCTAACCTAATACACTCGGAAATTCTCTGCTTCATCTTCCATTGAAATGCATTGCAGTTAGTTGGTTTTCAGTTGTTTTTTCTAGTTATTTTAAGTTTAAAATGGTCAAACGGTGCGTATGGGGTACATACGTATGGTTCCCGAGAGGCTGCTGGGCGACGGTGTGTACTTCTTTTACCCTGTCCTTACGTTACTGTGATTTAATTTTGACCCAGTGCGATTTATGTTCAGGAAAATATATTTATTATTCGAGCTTGAATAAAAAAAGTTTTTTAAACAACATAAAGGTGAATGACCCTTTAACTAAGCGTCTGCTAAATGACGACATAATTTAATTCAAACTGTGTACAAAGCAATCAAACTTGATTAAAAAAACTCTACACACAAAGAAAGTTGGCTAGCATCTCTTCTCAGGATTACTGTGTTTTATTAGCAGAATCTATGTAAATCTTCCCTAATTCTGTAGCCCATGGGGATCAAAGCATCTACATCATTGAAATTACCACTTTATGCAGCTCTGAGGCCTGCTGAATGCACACTTTAAAATGATTTTCCTCTGTATATTTCCCTCGGGAGGAGGGGCCTGATATAGTTCTGTTTTCATGTGGGCTTAGCTTTATATCGATATGCCCTTCTACTTATTAATCAAATAGTGCTTTGACTTTTGAAGTACGCAAGTCAAATGCATGCTCAAACTGAGGGCATATAAATCTTTAGATGCCTATATGGTCCTGTACAAGAGCCAGCGCCGAGACCACGACAATATAAAAGAGTGACATTACAGTGCGATTTTAATGATGTGAATATTTTCTAGAAATAAAAATTCCAGGTAGAGCATATTCATTTTTCATCAATTCTTGCACCAAACAACACAACAAGATGACATTTAATAATAGTAACAATAATTTAAGCTCCTTATTATGTGGCCGAATCTGTGCTGGTTTGTATTGCCGCCTCCAGTTTTTACTTTGTTTTGCCTCCAGCTAGCGTCGTGACGTAACTGTGACGTTGCCGCAAAAGGGGTCTATTCGCTGACGTTTAACACCTAGTGACTAAACAAAGGGCACCAATGTGAGTGTGTACACCGATTTTTTTTAAAAAAATTACACTTTTACGTGTGGCGTTTTATGCCATAAAAAGATTTTTTTTTTTAAAAATGACACTTTTACGCATGGCGTTTTACACATTTTTTTAAAAAAAATGACACTTTTACGCATGGCGTTTTACACATTTTTTTTAAAAAAATGACACTTTTACGCGTGGCGTTTTACACATTTTTTTTTAAAAAATGACACTTTTACGCGTGGCGTTTTACACATTTTTTTAAAAAAAATGACACTTTTACGCGTGGCATTTTACACATTTTTTTTTTTAAAAATGACACTTTTACGCATGGCGTTTTACACATTTTTTTTTTTAAAAATGACACTTTTACGCGTGGCGTTTTACACATTTTTTTTTTTTAAATGACACTTTTACGCGTGGCGTTTTACACATTTTTTTAAAAAAAAATGACACTTTTACGCATGGCGTTTTACACATTTTTTTTAAAAAAAATGACACTTTTACGCGTGGCGTTTTACAAATTTTTTTTGAAAAAATGACACTTTTACGCGTGGCGTTTTACACATTTTTTTAAAAAAAAATGACACTTTTACGCGTGGCGTTTTACACATTTTTTTTTTAAAAATGACACTTTTACGCGTGGCATTTTACACATTTTTTTTTTAAAAATGACACTTTTACGCGTGGCGTTTTACACATTTTTTTTTTTTAAATGACACTTTTACGCGTGGCGTTTTACACATTTTTTTTTTTAAATCGCCTCGGGTTCATTTTTTTAGTTTCAAAAACTATCCGACCAATGAGATTGGCGCTTTTGCTCACGTGTTTGGAGCTTCTGGAGTTACAGTAAAACACAACTTGGGGGCGTTCAAACACAAAACGGTCTTGCCGAGCACACATATGCAACGGCGAAGAAGATATACGGCAAGTAGCGTCCGTCTCTCTACACAGCCAGGAAGAAATATAAGACGAGGAAGATGCGAGGCAAGATGAATGTAGAGCTGCTATTCTCGTTGGTGCTAGAACTTAAAGAACTATATGACAAACGCGACAGGGACTACAAACATCTTGATAAATGAAAACTGATATGGAGCAAATTGGCACCATCTAATGTCAGGGAATGAATTTGCATTAGGGATGCACCGATATGACAATTTTGGCCGATACCGATAACCGATAATTCTTTATATTTGGAAAACCGATAACCGATATATCGGCCGATAAATCTAAATCCAATTTTTGAGAGCCTGATTATAAAAAAAGTCTCTTCATTAAAAGCCAAGATACAAACACAATTATGATGTTTTTATTTTAATGTTGTGTAGCCGATATGACAGACTTTTGCACTTTAACTGGATTTTACTTTTTAAAGTGATTTAAATCGTATCATGTTGAACAGAGCGCATCTAAAGTGCCTCAGCTGAAGGAAATAATACATTATTTACAGTGGTGTAGTCTACTTTTTTGTAGTGAGTATACTGTGATATACCAGCATACCCCCCCCCCCCCCCCCCCCGCGCCGCCGCTGCCACCACCATCCATTTGCGAAAAATTTTCAAAACTTGTGTGATATTCCTTTAGAATTCTGTTTTAATAGATTTGATTATTATTTTAAAAATTACATTTTACTATGCAATTTCTTTCATAATTCCATCGAGTTACTTTATTTATCTCTATAAACTGTTGTAAATTTGAGCTTCAGTGTGTTTTAATAAACTATTATTAGTATTATTAGGCCTTCTTGAAATAGGCCTATACTCTACTGTGCAATAGTAATATTTTTCTTTTATATTTTCTTCAAGTGATACAAAACGTTGATTTTGACAGGTTGCATGAAGCAGGGGCGTCATAGGATTTTGATCATTACTTAGGATTTGTTCTAAAAAAAAAGGTAACACTTTAGTTTAGGATCTAATGCTCACTATTAACCATTACATGCAAAGGCAGGGTTTTATAATCACTGTTGTCCCAAATGTGAGGTAGGTTAGTGATGGGGATTCAGGGTTTCCCTGAGAAAATTTTTATTTCTCTGATCTACATATGTGCATTTTAGGATGTTTTGAAGGCCAAAAAAACTGATTATTTCTCTCTCCTCATCAGCATCACCCTCTTTTTCTCTTTGTTTTTATCTTGCCCTGTCTCTTCCCCTCCTAGATGAGCTTTGACTGATATAGGCTTTTCATTTTTATCAGTCAGTGAAGACAGTAAACATGGGGTCAACTGAATAATTTTTCTCTGACACGTTTATTCACTGAAAGCTACTAAAGCTAGGTAATTAAGTTTATTAAATGCATTCAAAACATATAGGCTACACATTCATTATTGATGATCTTACAGGGCCATAGACTGGGCTTTATAACCAAAGAGGTCCTAAATTTGAGGTTGGGGCTTCAAATTTTTTTTAATTTCTCTGATGTGCATTTCAAGACGTTTGAAGACCAAAAAAAGAATAAGAAATAGCTTTAAAACCATGTCAGTGGGCAGTAGATTCTCTTCCCCGCTGAGCTTTTTTAATGTACTAAAGGCTACAATTTTTATTATATTCTCAATATGTACACATTCGTTATTACTCTTGTGGCTAAAATGATGAGAACGGCTTTGTTTATGTTCCCCTCGCAATGACAGTAAACTATTAAATTGCATGAGTCACGTTACAGGCCTATTTATTTCAGTTCAAAATGGCGAAATTAGACAAAACTATATTAGTTTGCCTGGTTATTTTTTTTTTTGTCATTCGTTTAACATTTATGACCTAAAAAATGTAAAATATGAAGTTTAGCCACTTACATCTTATCTCGCACTTGCCCGTAAACTGAAGCGTCGAGTTGCTCTGCTGAAATTCGCGCTCAGCGTCTGTGAATATAAAGCCCGCCTACTTTGATTTGATTTGTCATCTCAAATATTCTGACATTGATGAGCAGTGACAGACCAATGAGGCTCAGATGAACACGAACACACACACACACACACACACACCCTGTCCTCTGTTTTTGACGTGCTCGCGCGCTGAATCTGATAACAGAACTTACTTAGGGAACACGGAATTCTGTCGCCAACGTTTAGGGGGGCTGATGTCGTAGGAAATGTATTTCACAAAACGATGTTGTTAGGAATCCTCACGCTTTTTAAAGTGGGCATACGGAGATCTTTGACATTTCCTAGTGGGCATACGCAAATCCTTGATATTTTCTAGTGGGTATACGGCGTATACCTGCGTATCACGTAGACTACACTACTGATTATTTATCGGCTTTTAGATATCGGCTAAATGTTCTTGTTGGGCCGATAATGATAACATTAAAAATCATCATATATCGGCCGATACCGATATTGTGGCCGATATATCGTGATTTTATTTTAAAATAAAATAAAAATAAAATTTTAAACATTTTAAAAAAAACCTAATTTGCATGTTCACTCGGCTCATCGTCAGCGAAAATCGCTTGGGTGTGCACACAAAAAACGCGTTGAAAAGCGCTGACGAATAGCACGTGCTGATATGAAGCGTGTGTGTAACTTACGTCAACGCATCAAACAAAGCTTCGCGTGCATCACTGTAAAAAAAAAATCTACCATTGTAGCAGCAAGCATGCAAATGTCAAATCTGGTTTATACTGTTATATTCTAACTTTCTTAAGCCTGTGAACTGTTTTGCTGCTGCAGTGTGGCCATTTCTCCTGATAAATAAAGGTTAGTCTGCTAGCTTGCATATTGAGAACGTGCATTGCATCTGCATGCGTACGTGTTTGTACAAGCATGACCATTACTCAAGCTGGCTCAGGCTTTGCTTTATTTTTTCCCCCCGTGCCCAGTGAGCAGGTCGTGCACGGTTCTCCATGGAGATGCACTTCAGACGTATACTCTTCACACGGTACGCCACATAAATCTTTTATTACTCCCACCACTGAGATTCCTCCCCGCAACTCAGAGAAATCTCTTAATTATGGCACTTAACATCGCACACGATATCTGCAGCCGCGCCGCAGAGCGCATAATTCACTGCGCCGAGAGCCCAGACCTCAGAAACACTGAGTGTGAAGATGGAACGAAGACAGAATGTTTTTATATCCGTGATGCTGCTGTGTGAGGAAAATCACAAAGACGGCCTTAAGCAAAGCGTTTCCGTGCCACAAACGGACAAAATAAAGTGAGTGACAATTTCAAGAGCTTCTCAGGTGTTAACATTCAACCCGGCATCAATGTACATGGCTATTTTTCAAAACAGAACATCAAGCTCAGCATCTGAACTCAATAAGAGCTGTTATATCATGATGCTGAAACTCACACTCAAAAATTCAGGATAGCTCAGCTCAATCTCACTTTTAGACGAATTCAATGGTAACATGCGCCCTGTTTTCTTTCAGCGTTTCTCTTTAGGGCACGATTCTTCAGCCATATTCAGTAATTATTTATACACACACACACACACACAAATGCAGAAGCTGTAAAGAAACAAGTATTGTCAACATTACACGTTTTGTTTTCCAATATTAATAATAGATACGCCATAGTTCACAGCCATTTGTGACTGACTGACTGACAGCATCTTGCTATTAACTCTTTACCCGCCCGATTTTTTTCTTTTTAAAGTCGCCATCTTCACAAAATATTCATGGCCCCATTTTTGAACATGCTATACATCAAAATAAAGAACAGACCGTCTGCTTTTAAACAAAAAGAAAACGTTTTATTCTAGCTTAATGCATTCTCTTTTTATCAGCACTTGAATGTGGGAAAGTTTCCAAAAAGAGCAAGATTTTGAGCAAAAAGCCAAAACACTGTGAAAATCGCTGGGTTACACACATTGGGTCAATATGTTGGGTTATTTTTAACTCAAATGGAGTTTAACTCAAAGCATTGGGTTTAAAATAACCCACAGTTGGGAAGGTGCTACTGTACACCACCCCATAGTTGGGTTACTCGTTGGGTTATTTTTAACCCAACACTTTTAAGTGAGTACTGTACACTCTAAAAATGCTTGGTTGTTTTAACCCATATTTAGGTCAAATATGGACAAACCCAGCCATTTTTATTATATTTTTAACCCTGAGTTTGTCAATTGGGTTAAAACAACTCAGCATTTTATTAGTGTACTAAAGTTCGTTTGCATATTCATAGAACTGAGATGGCTAAATGAGGCAAGGGTGTCGACTCGAGTTACATTTAAGCTATTTTAAGGCATGAAGACATTTTTTTCCAAGGAAAAAAAATTAAAATATGTCATTTTGGTGATCAAAGGTGAGTTTTAAGGGATAAATTGATTGACTACAGGGGGACAAGCATCAAACTATCACTTACAATCAATACAGCATGTAAACTGACAATCATACTCGGCCCCAGACGTGCTCAAATGCCCATTTGTAATATAATCCGGTCTTGAGGCCTTCATGTGTTATCTTGAACAATGAAGAGCATCACAAAACTCTCAGAAATATTTCTGCATTGAATGCAGAAATATTGTCAACCGAGCCACTGGCTGACTGTTTTGGACGCCGCCAATGTGTGTAATTGAATTAATTGACTACTTAAATCAACCTAGTATTTAACAGATATGATCACTGAGACAGCTGGTCAACCATTAAAAACCATAAAGCAAATCCAAACAAATCATATGCATTTCTGAATTAATCAGCACAATTTTGACACCAAGTAGGTCTATAATCAGAGTGGGAAATTAACACTCGCCACCAGGCAAATGTGGATATTTTTACAGTGGCAGGTAATTTAGCCTCATCTGTGATGGACAACATCATGTCTTTGACAATTACCACATAGCACTGATATTTTAAGCAACATCTGTCAGAAAAATCTGTCAAACGTCATTGAAACTGAAAGCTGTCTGGTTGCTTTGTCACTGCAAATCCAAATGCACACTTGAATGGTTGCAACTGCAAAGCAGGAGAGTTGAACACTGAGACGTGCACACTATAGCTTACCAAAAAAGTACGTTTAATTTCGTATTTCGTTTAATTTTGTTTAATTTCGTAAACATAGCAAGTAATTTTATGAATTGGAATAAAACGAAAAGAACGATGACTGGCGAAACAATTCACCCACCTATAACTAGAACTATAAGACTAAGCCAGGCAGTAACTCTTTAAAAAAAAAAAAAAAATCCCAGTGCATTTTCTTAATAAGATCTGGATGGTGGATGGTTATAACCTTGCACTGCAAAAGGACCGAGGACACTGTAAAGCGCTCTACCTCCACCTGTCGTTCTGCCAAAGACACTGGATTCATCCAACGCGACGCGACGAATCGAGAACGCGAGCGTTATGAAGAACGAAGTCGAGAAGTCAACAAATTAGTTCTAGAATGGGGCGTTTCAATCACATTAGTCCATTGTGTTCGTCGCGTTGAAGCTCTCATCAGTCTATCTGATGTGAACACTATCCAGCCACAGACACCAACAACAAACAGATTTTGTGACATAAATCAGCCGCGTTGTAAATATATGCGATGAAGTGTCACCCCTGACCGCGCGTGCCAGCGTTCTCCGTACTTTACGAGCGTTATAAAACATTATAGCGCGCATTCCTGAGAACGAATCCATCAAGTTGCATAGACAGATATAAAACGGAGAACAAGGTGGACGAACGAACGTAAATCAATCAAATCATGAAGGAAAAGATAACTGCGCGTGACAAATTAATTAACGCGGGGACAAAATAACGATGTGAAAGTCCGTACCTCACAAAACTACATGAGATAATTTTCTAAACATGTTCTAATGGTCGCTGTAAACGAAATGAACTGGTATTTCAGAAAATCTGAGCATACGCTGCATTGACGATCTCCTCAAAAGATGACCGTTAAACTGAACCGCAGAACCCGCGAATTTACCACACACGTCATGTGTCAAGCATAAATCAGGGATCAACGGTAAACGCGCGTTTATTCTCCTCACAAACTCTCCACGTTGAAAAGGCAGAACACAATTGTCTTCTTTCATCCAGTGTCCATCCACGAAACACCCAACATCACCAGATTTCCCCCCGAGTCTGGACTGATGATGCAAAGAGATGTGCCCAAGTTGTGCCCGCTGTTTGACCGCCCACTGAAATGTTTAAATGTTGATATCTTTACCTTGACAGCCGCAGAGCAGCAATCCGAGCAGACAGGTGAATTTGAGGATCATTTTCAGCAGGTGAAAGTGACAGACAGCCGCTTGTGTCGCTAGTTGAAACCTCAGTGAGCCGAATGAAAGTAGCGAATCCAGCTCTCTCTCTCTCTCTCTCTCTCTCTCTCTCTCTCTCTCTCTCTCTCTCTCTCTCTCTCTCTCTCTCTCTCTCTCTCTCTCTCTGTGTGTGTGTGTGCTGGATCTGAAATGCGAATCTCACTGCAATCTGTCACGTCTACTTCACATTTTTATTCTAAAAAAAATACAGTTTTGTAAAATGAAAAATGTGTGAAATTCAAAATTATCTAATTATGTGAATTTGAGGATTGTCGTCGTTACATTTTCAGTGGTTCATATTAGATAACATAATTCCCCCCTAAAAAGCAGTGCAACAAATAGGCCACTACTGTTGTTTGCAGTGTTGGGTGGGAGTAATTAATTACTAAGTAATTAGTTAATTACTTTTCCCTTGAAAATGTAAAGTAAGGGATTACTCTTCATTTATCTGTAATTTAATTACAGTTACTTCTATAATTGAGGTAAATACTGTGTATCCGATCTCACAGCGATTCGTAAGCATTTTATGAGGTGTCTAAATATTACGACCAACCGCACTCGTACAAATTTGTATTAATTATTGTCAAATATGAAAAAAGTGTGAAATGTCATGAGATCAGACATAAAACAATAGTGGGTTTAACATCAAAGTGTATTGTCTGATGCTAAAAAGTATGTTTTTATAATGTAACCTTCTCCACCTTGGTCAGTTTAAGGATAATTCATGCAATTTTATAGTATTTATTTGAAAGAATTAAAACAGATTCATGTCTATCCTTGTATTATTCAGCTGGTTGAGATTGGGCTGGATTGATATGGGATTTTGAAAGTAATAAGTAATTAAAAGTAAATAAATACTTTTTAGAGAGAGTAATTAGTACATTAATCTAATTACACTGCTGAAGAGGTAATTAGTAACTAGTAATCAATTAATTTGGTTAACAAAGTTCTTCAAAATATCTTCTTTTACCAAATTATTTTGTTCTGCATAAGTCATAGGTCTGGAACAACATGAGGGTGGATGAAATGGGGTAATGAGGTAAAAAAAAAAAATCCGATGTATCCCTTTTCAGGTCTGCGGTTTAAGTTCCCATGAAATCAAGATTATTTTTTTGGCTTTTAGCCTTACTGTTATCGATAAACGTGCTTCGAAACTCCGCCAATATGAATCAATGATTCTGATGATGACATCACTTTGCACTTCAGCCTCTCACCAGATTTTCTGTCCAATCAAATGCTCTCTAGAATCCGAAGCTCCGCCCCCTACATTATAAACAGCTGATCGGTCACTTGTTCACACATTTACTGTTTCCTACATGGTGAACAGCACATAGTGCACTATATAGGGGACAGGGAACGCTTCAGACAGTGTAAATATGCTTTCCAGCTCCGGTCCAGAGCGGATCATGTGATCGAGTCCCGCAGACCAGAAAACACATCGCACACGTTTGAGTTCTGCAGAATGCTGTATTTTAAAGCGATATTGAGGAGATTAGGAGGAAACTGCGGGTTTATAACGGCTCTGATCTGTGATATAAACCAAACGCTATTGACTATTTTTAAAAAGGGGCGGAGCCGATCGATATGCCCCGCCCTCTTCCTCTTTCAGTGGAAATTACGTCAATGCTGCGCGTTTCAAGGCACTTAACATGAATTGAAGTTAAATAGATCATTGCAAACAGGCGCTGCATAGATCGCAAAAAAAAATGTAATTAATTTAATTCTTCTTAAATCATAGCCTACATCAGCGTTGTGTAAGAACAAATAATTATACTGAAAACCTTCCTCTCAGATGTAGCTCTCAAATATCATTTAGCTAATATGCTTCAACTTGGTCATCATGAAAGTGAAGCTACGCTGATATTTTCTCCTCTATTGCTTCTTATATCTGAGTGAAACTAATGTGGGCGGGGCTTGATTGAGTCTGTGTGGAATTGATTGGATCTAATGTGAGTGACAGGTTACAGCCCCGCCCTCATCATCAGAGAAGAGAAGAGCCTTATTTTGCTCTCCTCACTTACAGAAATGAACTAAAGTGTCCTGCACACACTAAAACAAATGTCTAAATCATTGTTGGTTTGACACTGATTTAAAATAAAACTTGTGTATGAAATTCTATATCTGAGGTAAAATAGGAAATGGCTCCTCAGCCAATACAATTATGAAACAGGAAAAATACACAAAAATGTATCAAATCATTGTTTTGACCAATTGAAATGAATAATCAAGTGTATAAAATGGCAATATTTAAAATGTGTGACAACTTGCCCCACCTTGATGTTTATGTAAAAATACCGGTGTCCTTTATTTCAAAAGTGAGCGAAAGTGGATGTATGATATAATTTTGATTGTTGAGGATTAACTTTTTGTGCCTACATGTTATTATTATTTTCTTTTTTGGTATTTTTGGTATAAGAGAAACCATATAATTGTGTCATCTTTGGACAGTGTTTTTGTTGTGAAAGGGGTTAGGCAAAATAAGTCTTGACTTCAGCCTAAACCCCTTCGGTCAGGTATTTATTAGCATCAAAAAAAAAAAAAAATCCTAATGTTTTTATTTTTCTGATGTATTTCAATCATCTTTTCCTTTTCTATTTTGTTTAATTGTTTTTTATCTTTTTTTTTATTATTATGTAGGCTACGGGATTTTTTTTTTTTTTTTTTTTTTTTTTTTCATTACATATGATCTATGACATATGATCTCAAAATGACTGACCGGAGAAATAAATAAATACAATACAATACAAAAAAAGTCTAATTGTCTCGCTTCTTCCTCATTATTCCGCCCAGATGACATGGTGTCTTTATTTAGTATGCTGTGAATGTGAGCGTAATTTGTGGTAAGGTGAGAGAGATGACGAATAATTACGCACAGTTCAGCTCTCTGTGGATGAAACTACATATCAAAGAATGTTTTGGAGAAATAAATCAAAAAAACGGCAAGGCTCAGTAGGTCGCATTCAAATGAGTAACAAATCATCTCCTCCCAGTCACAGCGGCTGAAATTAGTATTATTGCATATTAATAATGGAGTCTCGATCGGCATGATTATGTGTATGGATATCACCCTGCGCTCTTGCTGGAATGCCTTTATCATAAATAATAACATAATACGGTAGCAGAATGGAAATGGCTGTAATAACAGAAAAACACAAGCAAGCTGTTATTACTGTATATTATTCTGCTGTGTTTCAATCGCACAGACTATTTCTGGTGTGTGAACTCATGAGAGAAAACACCTTTTATTGTTCCTTTCTCATATTGACCTGTAATTCATGTATTTTCTTAATATATTGATATAAATATGACTTACTGTAAATGCTCTCTTATCAATGAATAAGCCAATACTAAAAGTCTCTATGATGTAAAATATAAGTGTTTATTTAATGGATTGCTATAACAGATTCATTCATATTTTTGTTATTTCTTGTAAATTAATCTAAATATTTTGAAAGCTTATGACAGACTGTAAAAACTGTGTGTGTATATATAGTATATATATTTACACTCTAAACAATGCTGTCGATGTGTACGATAAAAAGACACACCCACAAAATGTATTTTAACAGCAATAAACTTATAATAAAGTTATAAAACATGCAGGTTTATACTGGCAACACTGGGTCACCATTGTGCTGAAGAGTAGAGCCAGTGCTTCTAAACATTGACGATACGCTGCATGTTGCTTTATTTAAAAGGCACTGACTGTGTAATTGCTGATTCGGTGGAAATCTCTTTATTTACAAAAGTTATTGTGGTTTCTAATTAAATAAGTTCACAATAATACTTTGCTCAAATTATTAATGCATTATAAATTTTAGTTGATTCTTTAGTTGATAAGTTTAAGTTGATTCTTTTTAATTGTTTTAATATATATATATATATATATATAAAGAAACTGATCTGAAAATGAGAAACAGCAAGACCAGAAAAAGCTAAATGTTGTTAAATAAAGCTTAAAAGTTTAAAACCGAAATGAAAAATATCAATCTTATGATGTTTCAAACCCAAAATGGCTTCTTTCTTTGAACACAATAAAGGAAATATTCTGAACTGAAGACAATTTTCCATGTTGTTTTCATGCAGTAATTATGAATCTGCACTGAGGCTCTAACAATAAGGCAAAGCACCATATAAATGTATTCAACTTTTTGTCAGTGCAATTTCTTTAAATAATTGTCATTTTGAGATTTACTTGTTAGCTTGGATTTCACACTTGAGAAAAATGCATTTAAAAGTCAATATTATATATATACTGTATATATATATATATATATATATATATATATATATATATATATATATATATATATATGAAGAGTTGAGATGCAAAAGCCTCTAAATGCCATTTGAAATTTTCTTCTAAAATGACCATTTTTATCAAGCTTGTATATTTAAGTTCAGTAATTTCACTTAAATGACAATTAATAGGTAATCTTCATTGCCATTTAAGTGAAATCACTGAACTTAAATATACAAGCTTGATAAAAATGATTATTTTAGAAGAAAATTTCAAACGGCACTTAGAGGCTTTTGCATCTGAACTCTACATATATATATATATATATATATATATATATATATATATATATATATATATATATATATATATGATTAGTTATTATTATGCCAATTAAATGTAAATGTGATTATGCAGACATAATTTGTCTTGCTGAGGTTCATTTTATAGAGGACTTATAACTTATTACATTTGTATAATTGCATCAAATAAGCTTTGAAATTGACAAACAAAAATAATCTCTGATATTGAACTTGATTTATCTTTGTTTTTTCACGTTTTTTCAGCTCTTCTCTCACACAGCTAAATACTGTACTTGGTAAAGTACACTATTTTTTTTTTTTTTAAACGCTATCATTGAAAAAATGGCAGAAATAAGTGAAGAAAACCCATAAAATATTTTTTAAATAAAATAATTTTTATCATGTATTTCTAGTGCGTCACAAGTGTAGAACAATACAATCTAAACATAAAAAATCAAGATCCATCCTCTAACATCAAGAACTATCCTCTAACATCAGGCCCCATTAAGTTTTTTTTTTTCTTTTTCAAATATAACATTTAATGCAGTGTGTTGTAAAACTGTTTGTGAATGTGAAAGGTCTGAAAAGTTTCAATGATCAAAATGCAGATAATGTTTTTATCTCCCAAAAGAAAGAAGTGATTCTCTGACCTGAAACGAGTCGTCAGTCTCACTTCCTGCTGAACCTGCTAACTAATTTGCATAATGCCAGCCTCTGGTCTTGATTGCCCCACCCCCAAACTCAAACTCTCTAGTTGTAGAAGAGTTTGGATCATGTTGTTCATGTCGAAAAGACTGTTTTCAAATCCACTTTGATCACTCTAAAAAATGCTGGGTTGTTTTAAACCAATTTTGGGTCAAATATGGACAGACTCAAACATTGGGTTAAAAATGTCATGTAAAAATGTATATATCCATATTTGACCCAAAATTGATTTAAAACTACCCAGCATTTTGAGGACTCGACCTGGAGTTAATACCGAAATACGATGCAATTGTTACCGTTAAGAGCTGAGATTCAGATATGCAAATGAGCTTTCCAGCACACAAACCAATCACAACAGACTGGGCCATCTGACCAATCAGAGCAGAGTTGGCTTATGGAAAGGAGGGGCTTATAAAGACATAATGAATAATATAAAGAAATGAATGAAGCGTTTCAGACTCTTTAAGAAATGAGGTTAGCAATGAGAAAATTAAAGTGTTTTTTGACCTTGCATAGGAGACTTCAAAATAAAATTGGGGACCTTTCAAACAGCCAGTAAAGAAACTCCTAAAGGTGTGGACTGAGATAAGCAAAGTGCATTTGTGCATGTTAATGCATTCAAGCTAAAACATCTTTTTATGTATTCCTGCAACAGTGAAACAGGAGTTAAGCGGGACAACCGGACGTGACAGACACTCAGGGAAAGCTCTGGATCAAATATGAAGCATCGTAAACAGATCTGAAAGCACACTGTTCTCAATAGCCGACAGAGGAGTGTGTGTACCTGATGGGAATGAATACACAATGTCATTCTCCTTCACTAAATGAACTGTGGGAATATTCTCCTTCAGCACAGGACGATTGGCACATGAATCCTAAAGTACAACAGATGCTGGTCTATCAATTATAGGCAGCTGTCCAATCAAATCTGAGTCTGTCTCCATCTGCTCACGATCACACTCGATTGTCAGAGCATTTCTCCACGAGAACTGCTTCTCATTAATAAGGAGGACTGCATGAACATATTTTGTTGACATCCTCCATGTTTTGAGTTATATATTACTGTCAGATGTCCATCAGATCGGTTGTTATTATATTACCTCAGTTAAAAATGATATTATGTTATGTTTCATGGATCAGATGATGATAAATGTTTGATAAAAGATGATAAAAGAAGGTTGAGATCTAAATGCAGCTTTCGGGCAATCACGTAGTTCAATGTACAGACGGCAGGTCAAAACACACACTCTAAAACATGTTACTGCTATTTAATTAAAACAATTTTGGTAACAAAATTGCACAGATAGTTTTGAGTAGTTAAAGTGATTTCTTATGGAATAAATCATGTAAAACCACCTTAACCCTCAGGTGCTCTTCGGTCATTTCTGACCGAAAAATTTTCTGTTTTGAAATTTTTTAAATCACAGCTTCATCGGAATGTTACGAAACTTGGTGACTTTTATGTTATTAGGTATGTGAACACAAAAAAAAATTGAGGTCATGATCCGAGCATGCTAAGTGGTCGTAAAAAAAATAGTCACACTTGTGCTCTTCGGTCAAAAATGACCGACCATAGGAAATGAATGGGAAATTGTAAAAAAAAAAAAAAAGAAAAGAAAAAAAAAGTGAATTTTTGTTTTTTGTCAATTTTTTTTTTATTTTTTTTATAAGAAATAGTTTTTGAGATTGTTTCAACTATATATTCAAATCCACCAACAACAACAAAAAATGTGTTCATAAACAGCTGGGGAATTCACATGCCTCTCCATAGAGAGCTGTACATGCCATCTAGTGGTTACACCATGATTCTACGCTTTTTCTCTATACTGTAACCAGATGGTGCTAATTTTCTTCAAAAAAAATTTTTTCTGAAGGCCTAGACTCTATATTAAACTAAAATACTACATTAATTTTTTTTTTGAAAAAAATAATATATATATTTTTCCATAAATATTGCATAAATATTAATAAATTCAATTAAATTGTCTCAAAATACTAAATTAAAAAGAATAAATATTATAGAACACAAATAAATTGCATTGGTTTTACTAGGATGGACAAAGTTTCATTTTTAGGTGTCCGGTCACTTTTGACCGAGAAGATAACAAGTGTGACTCCGAAACAAAGAGCACCTGAGGGTTAATACAATGAATTTAATATTTTTAGTAAAATATGCTTTTTTTATTTTAAGTTGACATTCAGAAATGTGTAAATTGGAAACAGATGGAAATAACCTGTTTATATTCCACTTAACATTAATATATTACATTATTAAAAGACTGAAAGCCAATCGCACAGGATCAAACTTAATGTACTATAGCATTATATCAAAGTCTTTGCTCAACGAACAAAGCAATATATTTCAAGACATCGATACTTGAAATACAATCAATTTGACATGTCAAACATAACTGAAGATTAAACATTAACAGATGTTTCCCAAAAATCAATGTTTTTTCCTTAAAAAAATCATGTATGCCTTAAAATATGTTGAACGTAACTCGACACCCTTACCTCATTTGTGGTTCTATGATTATGCAAATGAGCCCCGCCCCTACTCACTCACTCACTTGATCTGATTGGTTACAAGGTGGTTTGTGGCGTCAGAAACACCAGTGATTTCAAAGCGTGTTTTTGAGACTGTCTTTGGTTCACTGCAGTTTTAAGGAGGAAATACTCGACTTATGAACTTACACATGGTTTAAGTGTATTAAAAACACCACATACACACATAAACAACATAAAAAGCTGGATTTACACCACAGGGGGACTTTATAAAGTGCACTTTGTAATTATGTCAAATTAGAACATTTATTTTAAAGAACATTTTAAATCATTGTTTTAATAATCTTTTGTTAATGTGTTAACTAATGACATGCATGCAAAGTACTTGATTAGATGTGTTATTAATAAATTCGATACCTTTATGTTAAATGTAATTAATTGCAATTCATTCATTACAAATAAACACATGCAGGTTTCAATAGAAATGACATGTTTTTGTTAAGGCAGTAGTTCAACCATATTTCAAAGAAAATTATGAAATTATAAATATGTACTGCACTCCTACTCATGTGATTAACAAATGCACTTCACGGTTCAGCTAATTGCATTTAATATAAATGTGAACAATAATCTGTTTGCAATTAACCTGCAATCAAGTGCTTGAAACCATTGCATTCAGGAGTGTATGATTACAATAATAAAAAAAGTGTAATTATTTTAAAAACTTGTTTTGCATTGGGGAAAAGTCACAACATGAGGATGAGTACTGATGACAGAACGTCCATTTTGGGGTGAAATGTCCATATAAGATGGGTTCTGTTTCTATATTTCATGGTTGTAGTGATCATGTCGGTCGATGAAAGGCACATTATTTAACATTGGGTCAGGCGGCTGGCAGCGATGGGACAGAATCAAAGTCCTGGATCTATTTCTGACACCTTCGGAAAGTGTACATATGAAAAAGCAACTTCAAAAACTTGCACGCATTAAATCTAATAAAACAGAGCAAATTCTGATTGAATGAGCATTTGACGCGGATTTACAAACATTTGGCATGTGTCACTTTAGGTTGCTTATGTGACGCATAACTTGGCAGACAAAATGTTTAATATTAGTTTCAATACATTTATTATTGACAGCTGACATGATCATTTTATTAAAGCGTCAACATCTGTTTACAGCACATGTATACATATAAAGCCTGTTATTACTCTAATTATAAGCATAATCACATTAGCATAGTCACAGTATTCGGTTTACACGAGCTCATCTCATCGCAGTGCTGCCTTAATCACATTATAAGGGTGTGTGTGAACGCAGTCAGTGTGTGTGTGTCCACTGAGACTCGTCGAGGCCAAACGCGTGTGTACATGAGCCCTGGGAACATCGGAGATGCATGAGGACATCTGAGCAGATCCAGACGAGGACAAACTGCAGAATCAACCGTTCAGGGATTCCCGAATGTGCTGAATATTCGACTTAAAATAAAATAGTTTCCACAAATAAATGGCATAACTGAAGCAGCACAACTATTTTCAACATTGATAATGATGAGAGATGTGTCTTGAGCATCAGATCCTCATATTAGAGTGATTTCTGAAGGGTCATGTGACACTGAAGACTGGAGTAATGATCCTGAAAATTCAGCTTTGATCACAGGATATAAATGACACTTTACTGTATATTCACACAGACAACAGCTGTTTTAAATTGTAATAATATTTCACTATTTTCTGACTCTGTTTAGTGGAGTGACTCGGCTCAGTGAAGTGACTCAGCTCAGTGGAGTGACTCGGCTCAGTGAAGTGACTCCATTCGGTGGAGTGATTTGGTTCAGTGGAGTGACTCGGTTCCGTGGAGTGACTCAGTTCAGTGGAGTGACTCGGTTCAGTGAAGTGACTTGGTTCAGTGGAGTGACTCGGTTCAGTGAAGTGATTCAGTTCAGTGGAGTGACTCGGTTCAGTGGAGTAATTCAGTTCAGTGGAGTGACTCGGTTCAGTGGAGTGACTCAGTTCAGTGGAGTGACTCGGTTCAGTGGAGTGACTCGGGTCAGTGGAGTGACTTGCTTCAGTGGAGTGACTCAGTTCAGTGGAGTGACTCATTTCAGTGGAGTGACTCAGTTCAGTGGAGTGACTCAGTTCAGTGGAGTGACTCAGTTCAGTGGAGTGACTCAGTTCAGTGGAGTGACTCTCTTCAGTGGAGTGACTCGGTTCAGTGAAGTGACTCAGTTCAGTGGAGTGACTCAGTTCAGTGGAGTGACTCTCTTCAGTGGAGTGACTCGGTTCAGTGGAGTGACTCAGTTCAGTGGAGTGACTCGGTTCAGTGTAGTAACTCAGTTCAGTGTAGTGACTCGGTTCAGTGTAGTGACTCAGTTCAGTGTAATGACTCAGTTCAGTGGAGTGAATCGGTTCAGTGGAGTGACTCGGTTCAGTGTAGTTACTCAGCTCACTGTAGTGACTCAGTTCAGTGTAATGACTCGGTTCAGTGAAGTGGCTCGGTTCAGTTAAGTGACTCGCTTCAGTGAAGTGACTCGCTTCAGTTAAGTGACTCGCTTCAGTGAAGTGACTCGCTTCAGTGGAGTGACTCGGTTCAGTGTAGTGACTTAGTTCAGTGGAGTGACTCGGTTCAGTGGAGTGACTTGGAATAATTCTTTTAAAAAATGCTGTGATGTATATATATATATATATATATATATATATATATGAAATGTATGAAGCTCAAGTTGCTCTTGATACCCGAGGATCATGAAAACTTCTCTTACAGTATGTACATGATTGAAAAATTGCTAAATACATAAAGAAAGCTCAAGTTGCATGCATATTCAAGTCTCCATCAAACCGCACATCACCCAGAGGATCATGATTACAGCATGATTGAAAAATTGCTAAATGCATAAATGTAAATATATGAAGCTCAAGTTGCATGCACATATAAGCACGTCAAAATCCGAACGCGGTGGTATGAAAACGTCTCCCACAGTAAATACGTGATTGAAACTTCCTCTACAGAAGCTCCTGAGGGATAAAACCCAGAAGGTGGACAGATATCACACTGACACAATTAAACTCAGGGGCTCAGATGTCATTATAGAGAAGCAGATCTCATCCAGCATCTCTGTGACCTTCACTGTCTGTTCGGCCCGTTGCTTAACGTCTGAATCTGACCTTTCCCAGCCGGCTCTCTGTCTCTTATCTTTTATATTACGTGATAAAAACCAGGCTGTTTTTTTGCTCTTCCTCTCTGTCTGAACGGAGAGAAGGCTGGCGTTGCGGTATCAGCAGAGAGAGAAGAGTCAGGTGATAGATGATGTGTTCCTCATTGACAGTGATGGAGCTTAATGTCAGTGCGGCCCCATTGTGAGCGTGATAAAGGGCCGACTCATTGTGTGATGATTAGCACGTATATCCTTCTCCGTCTGCCTCTGTTTCTCGTGTTGAGAAAGCCTTCAAAAAACCTGACATTTTGACGTGCAACTCCATATAATGGACTTCAATGGGAACCAAACGGTTCAAGGTCCAAAAGACAGTTTCAGTGTAAACTGCAAACTGTTCAAAGGTCTTTAAACGATTCCAGAGGATGAATAAGGGTCTTATCAAGCGAAACGATCGCTCATTTAATAAATAAATAACAAAGTTTAAGTTTTATAAGCTCAAATGCTCGCCTTGCTCTGTTCTGTGATGCGCGTTTGTGACTCTCCTGTTCGAACTCGTTCATCAAAATGAGCGAATCTTTTTTCGAGTCATGACTCGAAGGGTCCTTGATAAGACCCTCATTCATCGTCTGGAATCGTTTAAAGCCCTTTGAACAGTTTGCACTGAAACTCTCATTTGGACCTTGAACCGTTTGGTTCCCATTGAAGTCCATTATATGTCCAAGAGCGCAAATAGTGTTTATTTGCTGATGTCTATTATAGGCGCTGCTCACGATTTGAAGAAAATGCTAAAGATCCATAGGTACTTTCCTGTTATCTGGACCCGACGATGGCCTACCCCATAACCCCGCCCCTAAACCACCCGTCACTGGGGTTAAGACCAATCAGGGATGACTATAGTTCCGAAATGGTATATGGTGGGGTCCGAATAACAGGAAAGTACCGATCCGATCCATAAGTTATATAAGAGCTTATAGGAATGATATTTGTCGTGTGCTCAAAAATATCAAGACAGGCTATACAAATGCTGGTTTATAGCCAAGAAAATGATCTGAACATAAGGAGCATTTGAACAGGCTGTTATTATTATTAATAAGTAGAAATGCCACTAGATTAACACATCTTTATAGTGGTAGAGGAATCTCCCGGTGGATTAAAGGGGACATATCATGCAAAATCCACTTTTTTAGCCCTTAAATGCATTTTGTTGTATATTTGGAGTGTTTATAAGTACACAAAAGATGAAATTATTCTCTTCAGGTGCTTCGTTTATATCTTTATATTCTGTTTTGGTCATATTTTTCAACCTGTTCAGATTTTTCTGTTTTCTATGACGTTTTTTGAACTACAACGTCACCGTATTTGCAGCGAAACTGCCAAATAAGGACATTGACTACCGGCCCAACACTTCCAGCAATCCGCCATTATTATTTCTCGCTCCGATTTTGTAGTCCGAGCTCAATGATGCAGAAGTTACGAGAGGGCAAGTCAAAATGTTCGGTTGTTGGATGTACGTTAGTGACCTGAAGCACTTCAACAACCTCCGCCAGTAACGTTACACAGAAGGGTTTGCCGATCGACTTCGTCTGAATGAGAGGTAACGTTAAATTCCTTCTATCTTTGGAGACGACGAACAGAGCGTTTCGATATAAGCTGTAAATATCGTTAATAAAAATAAAGTACTTTACTTTCTTAAAACACATGGTGGTCATGGTTTAGCAGTGCCTTTGTCTTTCTTTGTTTTTGTTTTGAAGTAACGTTACACGTCTGCAGTATTATTGTTCTTGAGTTTCATCAATGCTCATTTAGCTGCTTTTCTAAACGTATCATATCGTCAATACAGATTGTTTGTGGTAAGATTAGACCGTAGTCATTTATCTTGTCAGTGTGCTTGTTTTAACAAGAGAAATAGTCGACTTTCACTAATAACACAAAACAGTTAACTCACATTGTTCTGCAGGTTCGTCGTCGTCGTCTTTATCGACTCGCTCGCTCCGGCTCGAATATGTAAGGCTTGATGGACAAGTCTTCTGTTGTTGACATTTTATTAACGTGTGAATAAAAATGTTTTTTGAAGGTATCGTATATAATCGTATATCTCTAATAAAACTACAATAATGGCCGAACGTTGGGAGTTGAACCGACCGTGAACTCATCGACCTGGAGAGCGGGCGGGGTGTGACGCATCTCCTTTTTATTTAAAGGGGCCGCTTTGAAACGGGTCGCTCACAGTCGCACATCAGAAAAGGGGCTTGTGGAGCTATAATAAAGAGGAGTTCAGACCCAAGCATTGCAGTTATGCTTTATATAGACCACAACGCTATGATTTATATGTAAAAATGAATGATTTAAAAGCACGATATGTACCCTTTAACACTTTACTTTACGGCTGTCAAGTGTTCATTTCCCTGGAAGTTCATTCAAGACGCCTGGTTTATGTCCTATAGTGGGAAAATTTCTCTTGGCGTTCTTTCATTATAACTACAGACATGCAGAAAGCCGGATATTAACTTTGAAGTGCATTGCTGTATAGTCGCATGATATTCTCGTTTCTAGGTCCCGTTCAATATAAATCTGTGGGATTTATAATTCAATATGGAGCTTTATTTCCTTAACCTGTTTTATCCATCAAGTTGCACATTGCAAAGTCCACCAAGCAACCACAATAGAAATAGCGACGCTCGCCTTAGCACGAGGAAAAGGATTTCATGGAATTAAAGTGCTTTGGGAAATCAAAGGTGAAGTCTCAGCGTCGATAATCTAGTTGACATTGTGCGCACATACTGTACAGTCGGACCTGTCGTCTCCACTTCAGACCAACATTCGGGAGTTTAAAGGGCAGATTTATGAGCTTTATCAAACCTATATGAGCCCTACTGGAAATAACATTCACACTTTACAATTATTCAGTGTCTAAGAATAAAAGTACATAAGTCACTCAGGAAAGCATGTTCATTGAAATCATGATTGTTTCATTTTTAAAGTAATGCATTGAATTATTACTGAGAACATATGCTATATAATGACTCAAAACGTCAAACATGATGTCTCCAATATTTACTGATCTAGTATCAAAACAAAAACAGAGAAATAAGGCCAATAAGTGCAAGGAAGCACTTTATAATGTGCAGAATTCTCCTCCGGTGAAACCTGGAAGCACGTCAGTGTCAGACTACCAAATTATGACTTGCCACTGATATTAAGGGGAATTTGACATGTGATATAATTAGAGGTTCAATTAGAGGTTTGCAGGGATAGAAAATAACCACCTCTTCATTCACATCACAGCTTGTGCTGTCAGCCGGTTTGACAAACGTGAAAATTACGAAGCTGGAAAAATGAAAGGAATGCTAGTGTTTTGTAAAATAAACAATGTTAACTGATATCAATAAATGGAATTGCGACTATAAAACATTTCTTTAATATTGTTTCTCCCATGCAAACAGCAAATAAAGGCCTTCAGCTGAAATTGAGGCGACACATGAAAGAAACCAATTTAAAATCAGATCCTCTACATCCGCTACAACTCTACATGGCAGCTATTGATTCATTTGTGTCTGTTTTTATTTCTCCACGTGAATTTGATGAGAAACGTCCAGGCTATAGATTCCTCAGTCGTGCATCTGCTTCATGAACTTGTTCTCCAGTCTCGCAGTGAGCATCGGGAATACGATACGGACGTCTGACCTGTGGCTATATCTCAGGCGATGAAGAAAACGTGTTGTGATATTGATCGGCGAGCTTTCCTCAGTGCTGGAGAACAACTGATGCCGTTCGCCATGACAAACATTATTATTAATGCACAATCAGTCCTTCCAGAACAATGAGTTTTTGTGATTGTTGCGGGCAAAAATCCTTGATTATGCGGCCTGGTTTCTTTAAAAAAAGTGGGACGCAATTGTATGCGACGCAATTGCGGGAACTTGCAAAAACTGAGGTTTGATGAAAAAGAAAAACAGTGATTCTCATTAGGCTCATACATTAAAGGCACACCATGCAGGATTTCTGTTTTTGTCAAACAGCGCCCCCTAGAGTCGCTGTGGAGTACTCGTATTTAAAGGGGTGATGAACTGAGAAATCAAATTTTCCAAAGAGGTCATCATATTATAAGAATATCCTGTAAGTTTCAGAACTGAAAACGTCCTTATGAGTCCAATAAAAGCTTTTATTGACACCAGCCTCAGCAAACGACTCGTTTTTCAAAGTGCAAAGAGGATAAAACCCCAAACCCCATTCAAAACAATTTCCGATAATGAGTCGAAACTCATTATAATATGCAAAACTGTTATCCACTCACAGCAGTGGGCGTTTACTTCCAAGTCTTCAGTGCGAGACGCCCATAAAAACACGTTTTTCAGCTACACTCTCAGAAAAAAAAGGTACAAAAGCTGTCACTGGGGCTGTACCTTTTCAAAAGGTACACTTTTGTACCCAAAGACTGCATATTGGTACCTTAGTGGTACATATTAGCACCTAAAATGGACATATTACCACCTAAAAAGGACATATTAGCTCATGAAATTGACATATTAGCACCTAAAATGTACATATTAGCACCTAAAATATACATATTAACACTTAAAATATATTAATACCTCAAATGTACATATTACCACCTAAAATGGACATATTAGCAGCTAAAATGTACATATTAACACTTAAAATGTTCATATTAACACTTGAAATGTACATATTAGCACCCAAAATATACATATTAACACTTAAAATATATTAGTACCTCAAATGTACATATTACCACCTAAAATGGACATATTAGCACCCAAAATGTACATATTAACACCTAAAATGTACTTATTAGCTCATGAAATGGACAAAAGTTTACCTTTTGAAAAGGTACAGCCCCAGTGACAACTTTTGTACCTTTTTTTTTCTGAGAATGTAAGCTCAAAACTAGGGTACAAAATAGCCTATTGCTTATTCATTCTGATGTTTTTGAATGCAAAAACCAAGCGAACGTCATAAGTTGACCTCAGACAACAATATAATAAAATTTACTAAGCCAGTTCATGACGATTTTAACGTTACTGTCATAAATACCACTCGCGCAGAGCATGGTCTATAAGTTATATTGTTATATTTTTTGCATTAAACAAGAGATCTAGCCCTAAAATCATTTTTCAAAACTAGTCAATTAAACAAGAATATCATAGACAAGAAACCCGGGCTATGAGTAACACACTTCTAGACAAAATAACCTTGAATTGGGTTACAAATTGAAAATAATTAGTGAGATGTATGATATTCCATCATGTAGCCTATAAGCAAAGTCAACAGTGATTACAAGGTGTTTGGTTTCATTTCTTCACTCATCTGACTTGGGCGATGGTTATACAATTTTCACATGTTTGGATGCTATTACGTCTTTTAAATGCTAAATTGCTGGTCATACTGTATACAAATCACTCAATGCTCATTGCAACAGCACATGAACGCACTAAAACAACACAAAATAACAATTTCTTGATATCTGTTGCCACTTTTAGCCGTGCAGCTTAACGTTATTGCTCATTGCGTCAGGGTTTTCCAGGCATTATAAAGCACTCGTGAAACAAAACCAGCACCCTAAATCCTGCTTTTGAGATCATTGAGCGGGCGTTTGTTTCCCCTGTCGGGCTGTTTCTGAACGCTCTTCGACTATCAGCAGTGCGTCTGCATGTGATCTGTGAGTGTGTGGGACTCTTGCGTCTTTAATGACAGTGGGAAGCCCATCCGAAGTAAAGAGACCTGTCAGGCCTGAGGCGGATCTCTTACTACAAACAACACAGATCTCCAAAACACCATGTGCCATCACAGCTCCTCCGCATGCAATTACAATACACAAAGCATGAGGGGAATTTGATGAAAACCGCCAAGTTTCATATTTCAACCTTAAATCTGAAGAAAAAGTAAGAAACAGTATTTTGCTCGAAGAAAAACAAAGTTTCTCGTGGGAACGCAAAACATTTCAGAGAGAACGCAAATCATTTTTCCTCCCTTCTCACACTTTTTGTCCCTTTAGGGGCTCCATATATATTTGTAAATTACATAAACTGACAAAAACAAACAAAGACGAAAGATTTTCAATGAACTCACACATGAAATGAAATTATCAAAGATTATAGCTACAGTTTTACTACTTTTTTATATGAGTGTTAAGATGTTTTTCCAGCGTTTTTCAGCAACACTCTCAGAAAAAAAGGTACAAAAGCTGTCACTGGGGCTGTACCTTTTCAAAAGGTACACTTTTGTACCCAAAGGCTGCATATTGGTACCTTAGTGGTACATATTAGTACCTCAAATGTACATTACCACCTAAACTGGACATATTAGCTCATGAAATTGAAATATTAGCACCTAAAATATACATATTAACACTTAAAATATATTAGTACCTCAAATGTACATTACCACCTAAAATGGACATATTAACACTTAAAATGTTCATATTAACACTGAAAATGTACACATTAGCACCCAAAATGTACATATTAACACCTAAAATGTACTTATTAGCTCATGAAATGGACAAAAGTTTACCTTTTGAAAAGGTAAATTTCAACCTTAAATCTGAAGAAAAAGTAAGAAACACTTTCTTTTCTCGTGGGAACGCAAAACATTTCAGAGAGAACGCAAACGCATTGACAAATCATTTTTCCTCCCTTCTCATACTTCTTGTCCCTTAAGGGGC
Source organism: Pimephales promelas (assembly GCF_988280905.1). Taxonomy (NCBI): domain Eukaryota; kingdom Metazoa; phylum Chordata; class Actinopteri; order Cypriniformes; family Leuciscidae; genus Pimephales; species Pimephales promelas. The sequence continues at coordinate 41,219,211 of NC_142774.1, read as the reverse complement.
TCCATATACATTTGTAAATTACATAAACTGACAAAAGCTATAACAAAGACAAAAGATTTTCAATGAACTCACACATGAAATGAAATTATCGAAGTTTATAACTACAGTTTTACTACCTTTTTTTTTATATGAGTGTTAAGACAAAAATTAATTTTAGACACTTACACTTACTGCACTGACATTAACACACTGAAAGACGCATGGACACCAGATTCCCCATTTAACCATCCCAAATGTCAACTTAAAGGAGTAGTTCACTTTTGATAATTTACTCGCCCCCGTGTCATCCAAGATGTCCATGTCTTTCTTTCTTCAGTCGAAAAGAAATTAAGGTTTTTGATGAAAACATTCCAGGATTTTCTCCATATAATGGACTTCAATGGGAACCAAAAGACAGTTTCAGTGCAAACTGTTCAAAGGGCTTTAAACAATTCCGGACGATGAATAAGGGTCTTATCATGCGAAACAATCGCTCATTTAATAAATAAATAACAAATTTTAAGTTTTATAAGCTCAAATGCTCGCCTTGCTCTGTTCTGTTCGTGACTCTCCAGTTTGAACTCGTTCATCAAAATGAACGAATCTTTTCCCGAGTCAACTCGTTCATTTCGTTCGTTGAATGAACCAAATGACTCGAAAAAAGATTTGGCTAATTGTCATGTTAATGTTGCATAGTTGGATTTATATTTCAGTAATAAATGTAAAAATGGTGCATATGATTGAAACCTAATATACGTTTCAAAATCAGTCAGACGACAATGATCCAAAAGTGCTTGACTAAACTCATTTGCATGTTCTCATTAAATGCGCATTACGTGGCACAAGAGGTTAAATGCATCACATGACAACAGGTTAGAGGTCGATAATACTGTTAGCATCGCATTATGACTGACATATTCAGATGCGAGTGGACGAGGACAGAGACATCTTAAAGAGATTCATTTCTGCTCACTGGACCCACTCTCTGTCTGCTTTCATATTTCAAGATTATGATTAGAAATTAGCCAGCCCGTTTTAATTTCCGGGACAGAAAGACATAATTTTGTGATTTGTTTAGTTTAAATGTGTAATCTTCCTCCGATGAATAGGGCACATAATTAGGATTTCCAGCAATTTATTTTTTCTTGAAGTTATTACCAAATTAAAGAAATGAAACCACATTTGATGGGAAAAACTTCATTAATTAAAAGTGCACTCATTGTGCCAACAATCAAACAAACTTACATCTGAGAGTAATTATGAGAGCAGATATAACGGGACAGAGCGTCGGACACTGAACCTGAAACACTGGCGTTCGTCACTGTTAACAGATTAAGCTCAATATACGTCTATTTTAATGAAAATTCTCCACGCGGACATCTTTAGAATATTGTCTTTGAACTTCCGGTTTCGCGGTCGCTCTGTATATTTCTATGGCATCGCTGTCGAGGAGTAATTAGCTGGTGAAGTTGATTTACTTATTGTAGAGTTAACAAAAGTTATCATAAGCATTGTAAAGCAGATGTCTTCACAAGTGTCGACCGGGAAATTATCTACGAGCGGTTCATTCATACCTATGCAAGATCGCTGTGAAAATAAGTCAAAAAACAACGAGCGCAATGCTGAAAAGGGGCGGGGCTAGATAAGGTCTATAGCAAACACAGATGATGGTAATTAACAAGATCAACCAATGATGGTAACCAGCGGCCGGTTTCCTTTAAATCCCCTCTATCGCAGAGCTTTAGCCTATGTTTACACAGAAACGATTCTGAAGAGAAAACGCAAAAGCGCCGTTGCGTTATCACTTTTTATTCTGCGTTTAGACGAACGTTTTGAGTGTGAAATCCGCGTGCTGATGGTGATGCAAAAGTCTGTGAAATTCAATGTAGTGTGCACTCCAGGCGGCTAAGAGTGCATACTCTTAGAAGAAAAGGTTCTATATAGAACCTTAAAAGGTTCTATCAGCGCTACGTATTTGGAACCCCTAAAAGGTTCTATACACTTTAAAAAAAAAGGGTTCCTCTGGGTTCTATATAGAACCCTGGGGTTCCATACTTGGCCAATAGAACCTTTTACCAAAAAAAAAAATGGTTCTATACAGAACCATTTTGGAGTTCCATATATGAAGCGGGGGATGGAACCATTTCTGGTTCTAAATAGAACCTTTTCTTCCAAGAGTGTATAGTGCATACTACAACAACACCAAGCCCGCGCGCCTGCGTACAACCTTCACTAACCTTTGCGTTTTTACCCTTTACACGGGAACGCGGCGGTGGAGCGTTTTAAAGATTTCCACTCTGGAGGGTGGGGTTTCACTTTTTGCATTTTTAAGCCCCAAAAAAGCTGTCGCCATGTAAACGAAAAGCACATCCGCACAAAAGCACAAAATATTTTTACGTTTTCACCCGCAAGCGTTCTCGTGTAAACAGGGCCTTAAGTTCATCCGGTTCCCTAACTCTCTCAATTCAGATAATGTTCCTCATAGGCCTATAAAAAAAAATTAGTAATTGACCAGGCCTGTATTATAGCTATTCGTTCTGTTGTCTGAAAAAACGGAAATGAGAATGCTTCATTTGACATTTGCCTATATTATATTAAATATAGCATTAATTTAGAGAGAAAACACATTAGGCAGACAGAACTCAAGTACAACACGATGACGCCATTAACATGCTAATTGACGTATGACGTCATCTAGCGATGTTTAGCGACTTCTAGACAAGGCGTTAGCTACTTTCCTTTGAAAAGAGTTGGCAACAGTGTCAGTTACACTACAAACAGCCGAAGGAAAACACTGTATATATATATTTATTAAGTTTCTCTTGGGGTTTTTGGATATTTCTTCTTAAATATTTATTTTTTGGCATCTTGTACCGTGTTTTTGTAACTTCCGCTCAACGGTCGGATTAACGCTGTTAACTGTCGTAGCAATCTTTGTCCAAATTAAACATTTCTTCTTGCTTCTACATTCTCCAGTGAAATGTCCTTGTAACTGTTACACTCCTAACACACACATATCTCCCTCTGGGGTAAACTGCACCGAGCGGCTGAATGCGCTTACTCCATCCGCCATGTTTTTTGTTTTGAAAAGTGTCTTATTTTACCCAGAATGCATTGCAGTGTAGTCCTACTTGAGATCAGAGTCTCACGTGCTTTGTGCAACGGTCTTGTCTAAGCCGTAGTCAAAATCCATCTTTGTGAAACCGACCCCTGGAGAGACAGACTAGTGGCGGGAAACTGAACGAAGGGACATTTATGACAACGAGCTGAAAAGTCCATGAACACAGTGGTGACACCAATATAGTGTTGGAGGTTTCATGCCTATATGAGCACATCTTCACTCATTTTACATCCCCTCAGTCAGAGCCAAGTGTGAAGGATGGATTTGCAGAGCAATAGCACAGCTGTATATCAAATATTGCAATCCACACAACATAATAGGAGACAGATTAGAGTTCAAAAGAGGACGGATTGTTGGTGCGGGCTCATCTGTGACCAGGACAGTCTTTGTGGCATAACAAAGGGTTTTTAATACGAAAGAGTGCCATGGTCATCCTAGGAGCGAGACACAAACTAATGGTTTAAAACTTTCCACACATGACGAAACTTTGCATATTTACACTCTAAAAATGCTGGGTTGTTTTAACCCAATTTTGGGTCAAATATGGACAAACCCAAACATTGGGTTAAAAATGGCATTAAAAAATTTAACCCAATGGCTGGGTTTGTCCATTTTTGACCCAAAGTTGGGTTAAAACAACCCAGCATTTTTAAAGTCAACACTAAATAAAGAAACCAAAGTTTAAAAAAATAAAATAAATCACAGAACATTTAAATTGAGAAGGAATTGTCACAAGGGTAAAACAATACAATCAAAACATAAAGACTAAATATCAAAAATACATCATTTTAAAAAAAAATCAACCTGAGACAAAAAAAAAAACACCTAAATCGAGGTAAATTATCCTCATTATGCTTTTTTTTTTTCAAATATGACCTTTCATGCAGTGTGTTATGAAGCTGTTTGTGAATGTAAAAGGTCTGAAAAGTTTCAAAGATCAAAATGCAGGTCTTCCAAAAGACTCTTCACATCTCCATCCTTTGGAAGTGTTTACAAAGAGAATTATATCAGAAAACAGCCAACACACACACACACACACACACCAGTGTTTCAGGGCGGGGCAAAGTAGATGTTGTTCGTGGGCAGCCAATGAAAACCCAAGGTGGACATTATGCAAATGAGTTCACAGAAGTGGAAATCGAATGACTCGTTTAGGCTGTTTGGAGTCGATTCAGCTTTTACATTCACAAAGAGCTATTACACACTGCATGAAAGGGAATACTGGGACCATACTGGAGTTTAAATGTGTTTCAGGAGCGATTAAAGCTCAGAGGAGCTTTGCATTGACTTAAAGGAGTAGTTCACTTAAAAAAAAACTCACCCCCATGTCATCCAAGATGTCCACGTCATTCTTTCTTCAGTGGAAAAGAAATTAAGATTTTTGATGAAAACATTCCAGGATTTTCTCCATATAATGGACTTCAATGGGGACCAAACGGTTCAAGGTCCAAATGAGAGTTTGAGTGCAAACTGTTCAAAGGGCTTTAAACGATTCCAGACGATGAATAAGGGTCTTATCTAGCGAAACGATCACTCATTTAATAAATAAATAACAAAGTTTAAGTTTTATAAGCTCAAATGCTCGCCTTGCTCTGTTCTGTGACGCGCATTGAACCGTTTGGTTCCCATTGAAGTCCATTATATGGAGAAAAATCCTGGAATGTTTTCATCAAAAACCTTAATTTTCTTTCTTCTTTAATAGAATGAAAAAGTTACAAACATAATAGACTTTAATTGAAAAAAAGAAACAGTCATTTTTGTTGAAGGCGACAATGACGAGGAATTTATACTCTCATGAGCCTTTTCGCTCGGTTTCATAAGCAAAGCAATGGTTGATGTGAATCTCAATATTCTTGATAACACAGACATCCTGACATCACATTAACGGAAAACGCTCGTCTCATTTTAAAGCCTGAAGCTGATCGTTCGGTTTCATTCCCCAATAAAGTTCCCCATAGCAAACTTTTAACTGAAAACTCTCATATCAGATAAACGGGTCTGACAGCGGATCTGATTAGGAGGTTTATCCACAAGGATAACATCTGACAAATACAAAGCACCACAAGACTTTCGGTTTTCGACATTAAATCTATAGTTCTACCATTTCAAATGCAAATGTTTAGCCTTGATATTTTGTCAATGGAAAACATGTAATCCAAATACTGAAGCACATGCATGTGCTCATGTGATGACGATCTTCTCCCACAAACCCCAGAACGTGGATTTTAAACTCTCTGGAATTTACAGATAACATGAAGTCAAACAGTGATTAATTAGACATTCACAATAAGTAACAAAACACCCCGCGGGAACATTAAATACCAAACCCTATCCAGGAATAGTTCAATAAACACATTTCCTGAAGCGATACTGGCCACATTTAACCCTCTGGGGTTGTTCGGCCCAAATGGACCCGAAGAATTTAAATAATTTTTATTTAAATCACAGCTTCCTCGGAATGGTCCGAAATTTGGTGACTTTGTTGGTATTTGGTATTTGAACAGCCAAAAAAATTGGGGACAGGATGTGAATAGTCTAAGTGTTAGTAAAAAAAATAGTCACACTTGGGGTGTTCGGGTCCACATGGACCCACATGGAAAATGAATGGGAAATTGGCAAAAATGTGAAAATACTGAGTTTTTTTGTGCGTACAATCTACAAATCAGCCACAATCTTGAAAAAAAGCACACAACAGTGAAGGGTGAAGCTATAAAACAGACACATCCAGACACACACACACACACACACTTTTATACACAAACACACCAAAAAATTCAGAGTATTTTTTTTGCATTTTTAAAATGCTCTGTTTGTCCACCAGATGGCATCCATCTCATTTCAAAAATTGCTTTTATGAGGCCTAGGCTTGACTCTAAAATGAAATACAGCTTAAAAAAAAAATAAAAAATAAAAAATTCTATTATGTTCAATGGGGGGAAATTTTGTCATAATTATTGCATTAATACTAATTATAATTTTTTTTTTTAAATGTTCTCAAAACACCAAAAAAGAAAAGAAAAAATATTATAAAAAACGAGTAAAAAAAAAACATGATTTTTTTTTTTTTTTTTTAAATATGAATCCCGCCCTTTGGGTCCATTTGGACCCGAACACCCCGAGTGTGACTCTGAAACGAACAACCCCAGAGGGTTAAACATCACATTTATTTATGCTTTCATGTCGAGACTTTGAAGCTGCACTGAAACTCACTATAAGTCACTATATGGAGAAAAACCCTGCAATGTTTTCCTCAAAAACCTTCATTTCTTTTCGACTGAAGAAAGGCAGATGTGACATGGGCATTTTAATTCTAAAGTGAACTACTCCTTTAACATGCAGAACCGTATTGTAAACTGTTACCAAAATGTTAAATCTAAATTTGAAAGTAATTGCATGGGCAAATACACTGATTTTGTGGTGAAGTAAACACTACAGAAAAAAACAATTTAATTTAAATGAAAAAGGTTCGTTCAGGCAAGAATTCTATAAATTCTATAGTAGAACTCAATTCAATCGTGTAGAAATGAAACATTATGAAATTAACTAAAATTACTCAACTTTTCTGATACTGGTGTTCCCATCATGCACTAGGCCATGAATGATTAATGAGGTTGATTTTTCACTGTTTTCCAGCTGTATTTACACTATTTTATCATTACATTTGTTGTCAGTATTAGTACTTTGCCATTTTGTGACATTTGAAGTTCATTTTCTACTTAAAATGACACATTCAAACAAAAACGATCTATCAAATGTTACCGTCATTGTGAATTGTCTACCAAGTATTGAGGTCTGCGTTCACACATGCTATACAAAAAGTGAAGACATAATGAGACACACTGCAAGTATTGATTATTTAAGCAATGTGGTCTAATTCAATATTATATTGTTAGAATGAAATGTTCTATTAAGAAAAATTCAATTAAATAGAATCGATATTACTTAATCTTTAATTAGCTAAATAAAAAGTTACTTTCACTTAACTTAGTTAAGTATCGTGTGAAATTTACTCAAAAATACCAGTGCAAAAACTTGCCTTGAAAAAATTAAGTAAATATTGTTTTTTACAGTGTCCCGAAACTTATGACTATCTATAGAGCATTTTGCTAGATGTAAACAACATTTTTTACAGTTTTCTTTATTTCACATGTAAAGAAAACATCTTAAAGATGTTGTTTAACTTTTAGATTCAGTTGTATATGTTCTGTTGGTTGTATTTTAATCCCAGCAAAAACTGAAACAGCAAGTGCTTCTGGACCAGTTTTGTTTACATCTTGCAAAATGGTCTATAACAAGCCTGATTTACATGGGAAGTTGGTGTGTTTGAACCGAAAACAATGACAATGATCATATTGAAATACTCAAAGCACAGCACAATTGCAGTGCATTTAGTACAAATGGATTTTGTGTGTCTTTGTGCTGCAATGTCGCACACATAAGATCCACAATTTCCACATGCTGACACTTTCTTACACACACACACACACACACACAGATAGCAGTTAAACTTTAATTCCCCTGCTGCCCCTGTGTGGGATTAAAGCCGGAGCAGGTGAGAGTGTCTTGGAGGAATAATTACAAACGGTTGTGTGGAGGTAGATTGAGAGAGAGAGAGAGAGAGAGAGAGAGAGAGAGAGAGGCCACAAATAAGCACTTCCAGTGGCTGATCATATTTTAGCTACTCATTAGCAGAAAAGCAGAATGCCGCAATTACTTTGACGGAGTGGCACGTCTGGACCGAGCTGAGAGCCGCTATGAGGAGATGTGTGTGTTTCTACCCACTCACTGGCTGAATTTCATCTGATGAAAGAGCAGTGTGTGTGTGTGTGTGAGAGAAGGGCAGGTAGACAGATGTTATTTTCACCCTCACTGCGGGTCACATAGATTTCAAATAGCTTGAGGTTTGAGCTTGTATGTAGACTCTTAAGCTGGATAAGAAGAATGTGACATATTTTTGGTGATAATTTTCTAAACACAAAAACTCTTGAAATCAACCTTTTAGTATTCACACACAGGCCTCCAGAATCGAGTCATTGGCGGTAACACTTTACCTGAAGGGGTGTTCATAAGACTGACATGACCCCTGACCACATCCACATCACGAGGGTTCATGCATGTTTATGACAACTGTCGCTCAATTATGACATTTTTAATACAAATATGACATTGTTTGAGATGTCTTAATATTTAATTGAAATTGATATTCAAATTAATTAACCAATTAGTAATGCCCTTGATCAGCTCTACCAAACGTGGACGTTTTTCCACTAGGAAACGGACATTGTTTTTATGTTTTAATTGATACTGATGCAATCTATATTGTGAAAAGCGCTATATTAAATATACTTGACTATGTGGTGTTTTTAAAACGCTTTAAGACAAACCATGTGGAAGTCGAGTATTTCCTCCTTAAACCAAAGACAGTCTCAAAAACACGCTTTGAAATCGCTGGTGTTTCTGACGTCACAAACCACCTTGTAACCAATCAGATCGTCAACCAGTGGATCTCTCGAGTGAGTGAGTGAGTGAGTGAGTGGAGGCGGAGCTCATTTGCATATTCATAGAACCACGCATACTAAATGAGGCAAGGGTGTCGAGTTACATTCAAGGAAAAAAAATTTCAAGGAAAAAATGTCATTTTGGTGATCAAAGATGAGTTTTAAAGGAGTAGTTCACTTTAAAAAAAACTTTTGCTGATAATTTAATAATTTACTCACCCCCATGTCATCCAAGATGGCCAAGATTTCTTTCTTCAGTCGAAAAGAAATTAAGGTTTTTGATGAAAACATTCCAGGATTTTCTCCATATAATGGACTTCAATGGGGTCCAAACGGTTCAAGGTCAAAATGAGAGTTTCAGTGCAAACTGTTCAAAGGGCTTTAAACGATTCCAGACGATGAATAAGGATTTTATCAAGCGAAACGATCGCTCATTTAATGTGTAAAAATGGACTTAGATTTCTCCCCCTTTTGTAAGACTAAGATGATGTAAAGCGTTCTCGACCATGCAAAACTCATCATTGCAATGTTATGGATCTTCATTTGGTTAGTTAGCATGACTATGTTGGTACAGTAGATATTTTAGGGTTGTAGAAACACATAGTGTCTGAAAACTAAGCTTGTTCGGGGGCCCCTGAAAAAATGTGGATTACCCTGAAGCAATGATTTAATAATCGCTTTCAGTCTTTCATTTTTATCTGTGTCAGTAAAAATACTGACATTTTACAGAAAAAAAACTGGCAGCAGTGCTTGCTATGACAATACAGTAAAGAACTTGAAACCTGTAATTAACAAAACCTGATTAATCCAACAGCACATTTCTGCTGAACACTCATACTCAAATCTGTTTTCCTTTAACATTAATTAACATCCACTATAATAACACGAGTGGTAATTGAGATTTGAAACACTAATACATCAAAGGTGCAGTGTCATACACACAAATATCACGTTTAATCAACGTAATATCATTTCGGTGAGTAAATTATGAAGTTTTTGGCTTAAATCTTCTTAGCAGGGAGCAAGAACCATTCAGATTAAATAAGGCAGACGGCCCTCATGGGTTTATGGGGTTTGTTTTCAGAAGTTCAATTATAGTTGACTTGATAAGTTGGCACTGGAACGTTATTAATAACGTAAAGATGGCTAAACTAAGTCAAGCGAAAGGGTGATTGAACAGGTATGGAAGGGTTAAAGTGTGGATTTTCTGCATGGGTTCAAGTGATTGCAGGTCAATAGCAATCACTCAAACTCAAGAAAAATCATGAAAAAATCAATAGGGGAAGTTGAAGTGATGAATAAAAGTTATGAGTATGAGTTATTGAACAGTTTGAATGTGCGCTTGGCGCCACGATCTTGGGAAGGGGTCAAATTGTTTCCGTTTAAACCCGACTTTGGTCTTTGTTAATCAAATGTTATTCATTCAAAGTGGTCTTTGGTTCAAGTCATGAACGCACCTCTTCAGATTTGAAGTGGTTTCCACTGGGACACTTGCAGGCAGTCTTTTAATTAGCGCTATTGGCGATACACTGAGTGTCATGTGGTTCATTCTCTTCACTCTGAATGCAAAATGATTGGATTGAGGAGTGTGGAAGCTTCGAGACTCAATCGGAAAAGACATATAGTGGTGCGGCGGATCTAATCTTGCACAATCTCGTATTGTATTTAGGGACAGAACAGTTATGAAGAGTGAGGTGATTTAGGTAACCATTTTATGTGGACAAATAATATTTATAAATTAATGGCATCTGTGTATAAATGTTATATGTGCAATTGATATGTGCTCACAGTTGACATAATGTTTGTGTGTGTATAATATAATATTATTGGGGGCTCGTCCGGGAACATTTTTTTATTCTCGACAATTTTTTAATAATTTTTCTTTTTTCTTTTAATATTTTTTTCATTCAAAATATCATAATTAAGCGAATGACTCTTAATGACAGTTTTTATAAACATGCATGTGTCATGTCATGATTATGAAGGTATCATGTCAGTCTTATGCACACCCCTTCAAGTAAAGTGTTACCGTTTTTTTTTTATTTTTGATATTTTAATAAGTTATTCAACAAGGACACATCAAATTGAGCAAAAGTGACAGTTAAGACATTTATAACATTACAAAAGATTATATTTTAAATAAATACTTTTCTCAACTTTCTATCCATCAAAGGATCCTGAACTAAAATGTCACGGTTTCCCAAAAAACGAAAGATGTTTTCAACACTGATAATAATCATAAATGTTTCTTGATCATCAGATCCTCATATTAGAGTGATTTCTGAAGGATCATGTGACACTGAAGACTGGAGTAATGATGATAAATTCAGCTTTGATCACAGGATATAAATTATATTGTAGGGTACATTCACATAGAAAACAGCAATTTAAATTGTATAAAATATTTCACTATTTTTACTGTATTTTTGATCAAATAAATGCAGACTTGCTGAGAAAAAGAGACTTTCAGAAACATCTCACCGTAAACAGTATCGAAGGCATAATTCATGCACTAATTATAGTACTTTTGTCAGATTTTTGTAGGTGTTTACCTTGAGTCTTTTTCTTTTCTCTACGTTTTATTAACCAACACACAGTCATTCACTCACAGTGAAATTAAAGGCCCCTGGCTTCCATCTGCAATTATCTGATATAAAAAAACACATTAAATCGGCCCCTAGGGATACAAACTATTATTTATCCTATATTATAACAAACAGACTTGAGCGATGCGCCGGACTTGAAAGTCAAACACAATCCATCCGTCTGTTATCAGGTATTTCCCACACACATTACATCTGCAATCCAAAGGGTCTTGCTTTGAGAAACCATATATATATATATATATATATATATATATATAGCCTCAGTTTCCATAAGAATCCAATAACTGGGAAAAAGATCCCAGCCTTGCTTCCTCTTTGCTAATTCCACAAACGTTGTTCGTCCAATATCAGCAACCCCGAGCGCGGGTCTCTGTGGAGGAATAGAAATGCAATCTAAATCCATTTTATGTTTACTCAGGCCCTCAGACACACAAAGTGAAGGTAATAACCTTCAGCCTTTGCTTATCTCTCAGTTTCCAAAGCAAGTCAGTGAGTATATAAGAAATTAAATAAATAACTGTTAGATTCTTTTTTATCCGTCCGCAGACTCGTGTGATGTTGACCTGAACCTCCCGACTAAAGGAAAATGGTAAAACCTGAAAACGTAGCGGGAAAAATTGGTACATATCCTCTTATCTATCTTAAAAGGACAAGGAAGAAATCACGGAGCTTCAGGGAGGAATTTCAGACCAAGTTTCTCCCAAATATCTTTCAAATTATAATCGCTAAATTGAATGAAACATCAAGTGTGTTCAACACGTGTCGTGTTTGGACTTTGATGGTGAAGCTTAGAGTCGGAACATCTTCAAGTCCTCCAGAGACGTCGTGGCCTTTTCTTCTGCACTTCCCTTTGGTGATTTCCATTATTTTAAAAATGCTTCCCGGTATTTCCCGGTACACCAAACGTGACCAGCATCTGCGTCCCTGGCTTTATTTTGTGCACTTCATTTGAACAACTCCACTCATGATAAATTGGGGGGGAAATGACTCTAAATAGTTACGAATAATATTATACAAATAATACAAGCATATTGAATGAATGCAAATTGATCAAATATACACTCACCTAAAGGATTATTAGGGACACCATACTAATACTGTGTTTGACCCCCTTTCGCCTTAATTCTACGTGGCATTGATTCAACAAGGTGCTGAAAGCATCCTTTAGAAATGTTGGCCCATATTGATAGGATAGCATCTTGCAGTTGATGGAGATTTGTGGGATGAAGCTCCCGTTCCACCACATCCCAAAGATGCTCTATTGGGTTGAGATCTGGTGACTGTGGCGGCCATTTTGGTACAGTCAACTCATTGTCATGTTCAAGAAACCAATTTGAAATGATTCCAGCTTTGTGACATGATGCATTATCCTGCTGGAACTTGAAGTAGCCATCAGAGGATGGGGACATGGTGGCCATAAAGGGATGGACATGGTCAGAAACAATGCTCAGGTAGGCCGTGGCATTTAAACTATGCCCAATTGGCACTAAAGTGTGCCAAGAAAACATCCCCACACCATTACACCACCACCACCAGCCTGCACAGTGGGAACAAGGCATGATGGATCCATGTTCTCATTCTGTTTACGCCAAATCATCTGAATGTCTCAACAGAAATCGAGACTCATTTTTCCAGTCTTCAACTGTCCAGTTTTGGTGAGCTCTTGCAAATTGTCGCCTCTTTTTCCTATTTTTTAGACCCCGGTGGGGTTTTCTGCTGTTGTAGCCCATCCGCCTCAAGGTTGTGTGTGTTGTGGCATACCTCGGTTGTAACGAGTGGTTATTTCAGTCAAAGTTGCTCTTCTATCAGCTTGAATCAGTCGGCCCATTCTCCTCTGACCTCTCGCATCAACAAGGCATTTTGGCCCACAGGACGGCCGCATACTTGATGTTTTTCCCTTCTCACTCCATTCTTTGTAAACCCTAGAAATGGTTGTGTGTGAAAATCCCAGTAACTGAGCAGATTGTGAAATACAACCATGCCACGCTCAAAATCACCTTTCTTTCCCATTCTGACATTCAGTTTGGAGTTCAGGAGATTGTCTTGACCCCTAAATGCATTGAAGCGACTGCCATGTGATTGGTTGATTAGATAATTGCATTAATGAGAAATTCAACAGGTGTCCCTAATAATCCTTTAGGTGAGTGTATAGTATATAGACACACATTCACACAAAAATATTATAAATTATATATAGGTAATCATTTTAAGCTATATTTCTGTCATTTGTGCAACCTTATGAAGGGATAACATGAGATGAATCAATTTGACCTCTTTAGTGGACTAATAACTCTTTTATGAAGGTTAGGCGTCTCCTTTTGATATTCCAAGTGATATATTATAGTTTGTCACGTCCAGATCTCCAGAACTGAACATTCGCTCTCCGATACTTGTTTTTCTCCCTCGAAGCATTTCCCGTCTCTGCCTCTTCTCTGACCTAGCAGTGGCCTAGATTAAATGACTCGTTAGGGAGCTCGTTTAGCTTTTAAGCGCTCCTGTAATTGAGAACATCAATATTGATTTCCTATTGAGAGGCTGACTCAGACCGATCTCTGAAGCTGTAGGCTCTCGATTCACACTCTTCTGTTCTCATGAGGATCTCACTGATCTTATTGGTTCATTAAGCCCTACATTAGCTGACATATTGACACTTTGAAACCATATTGGCATTGATATTAGTATCCCAAACCATAAACCATAAACCACGACCAAAGCAATAGTAAAGTGTCCAGCTGAATCTCAGCATGATTGACTTGCCGGCGTTCACGCACAATTATGAATTCCTACATCATTTACTCACCTCATGTCGTTCCTGTATGACTTCAGTGCAACACAAAAGATGTGAATTTCAATTTTCAATTTTCATACTGCGACCTCTCTGAAACTGAACTCTATTAGTGAGCACGTCTCACAAAATGAAAAGACCTCGATGTGTCCTCGTGTTTTATGAGACGGTTTAGAGATGAACTCGTCTGTGCTGAAAGGAAAAACAGCGACTTTCAATTTTCTTTTTGCGTTTTAATGGACGGAAAACGTTAATTATGGGCTGGTAATGCTCTAATTTTGAGGTGTGGCAAAAAATATCGTGATATTATTCTTGCATAATGTGATTGTAATTCTGTTCATCTTTCTTCCATTCATTATGATACGCTACCGTTCACAGGTTTGACTTTTTAATGGTTTTAAAAGAAGTCTCTTCTGCTCACCAATGCTGCATTTATTTGACTAAAAATACAGTAAAAGCAGTAAAAATAGTGAAATATTACTACAATTTAAAACAGCAGTTTTCTATGTGAATGTGTGTTAAATTATAATTTATATCCTGTGATCAAAGCTGAATTTATTCAGTCTTCAGTGTCACATGATCCTTCAGAAATCACTCTAATATGAGCGATGCTCAAGAAACATTTATGATTATTTTCAATGTTGAAAACAGTTTTTTTCCAGATTCTTTGATAAATAGAAAGTTAAAAAGAACAGGATTTGAAATAGAGATATTTTGTAACATCGTCTTTATCACTTTTGATCAATTTAATGCATCCTTACATTAAAAAAGTATTGATTTCTTTCCCACAGTTTAGTGCATAATGTAACACAAGTCTCCTGTTCGATCTCGTTCGTCAAAATGAACGAATCTTTTTCCGAGTCATTTCATTCAACGAACGAAACAAACAAGTTGACAAGTTCATTTTGATGAACGAGTTCGAACGCTCATCACAGAACAGAGCAAGGCGAGCATTTGTGCTTATAAAACTTAAACTTTGTTATTTATTTATTTATTAAACGAGCGATCGTTTCGCATGATAAGACCCTTATTCATCGTCTGGAATCGTTTGAAGCCCTTTGAACAGTTTGCACTGAAACTGTCTTGACCTTTAACCGTTTGGACCCCATTGAAGTCCATTATATGGAGAAAAATCCTGGAATGTTTTCATCAAAAACCGACTGAAGACAGAAAGACATGGACATCTTGGATGACATGAGTTTTTTTTAAAAGTGAACTACTCTGATGGATGGATGACGCTCGGATTGGTTCATTTCACGTTACGCCCAAACCACGCCTATGAATAATGAAGACCCGCCCACAAAGTTACTTGATACTTGCGTTTCAGATCGTTAAAATAGGGCCCAAAGCCCTGAGCGTCTTCTTTCAGATTCTCCCCATCTCGGATCCCACAGGTGCTCAACACCTTTACATTGATTTGATGTCTAGAAAACACTCTCTTTAGTCTGAGATCTTCCCTGAGATCAATGATGGTGTCAGAATATTCTTCCTCCTGTTTAACTTAACTCACGAACACACTGACTGAGATATGAGCATTGTTATATTGATGGAGAGCCTGACCTGCTGTTATTAGAGCCGGACTCCTCGGGTTAAGCGTGTGACAGAGCCTGAGGTGATGATCGATCATGAACTCATGAAGACTGGGCTTCAGATCTCATCGGCACATTATCTTCACCCGTCTGAGAGAGTGTTTGCTGATATACGTAAATCACAGCGAGACACTTGCGCTGAGCGAGAGCTCAATATAGCAGCGCCGAAAGGTCAAACTCGTCCCTTCACAGATCTCATTTGTCGAGATATTGCTTCCTTTGCTCTTGACGACTCGAGCGCATATGACAAGATTGTTTCAAACACCGGAGGGATATTGAAATGAATTCTGCTATACAAACATGCAATTTAAAGTCACAAATATATTTTTCTAGGCCTCCTGTCCCTCTATTGCGTTCTTGTAAATATGATGAATCTATTTATACGGGAAATATGATATCTGAGGACTTTCTATTTGTTAAACTCATTTAATTACACTCTAAACAATGCTGAACCAAAATTTGGCTAAAAAACGGACAAACCCAAATGTTGGGTTAAAAACATCATTTCAAATTTGAACCCAATTTCAACTGTACATTTGCATTTTTAACCCAACATTTGGTTTTGTCCATATTTGACCCAAATTTGGGTTGAAACAACCTAGTATTTTTTAGAGTGTAGCTACATTAGTTATCAATGAAACTTAATTCTAACGTGTTTATTAATGTTCTATTTATCGTATAATAAGGAATTATTAAGTTACACTATTTATTGGACCTGAGGATGGACTAACTATAAAAACTAAAGATAACAAAGATTAATAATAGCTCATTCTTAGTTATTGAGATCTTATTGTATTCATTATGGAACTTATGGAGTTCAGTTTTAGAAGTAAAACTTTCAAATTCAGATATGGAAATATCACTATTATTTTTTTTTTAAATCATATTAAGGAATATTAGCTGTTGCAAAGACTCATCGTGATCTCTTGAACATTGATTCATATGGTCTTGAAGATTAGAGTGAGTTGTGCTTTACAACACACACACACACTGTAAAAAAAATATTGTTGGTTTAACTTAAAAAAAATAAGTAACCTGGTTGCCTTAATTTTAAGTTCATTGAACTGGAAAAAGTGAGTTAATACAATGAAGGAGATTGATTTAATCATCAGAAACTCAAAATATTATAAATTATTTAAGTTGATTTGACAAAAGAAAAAATGTTGTGATTACAAATCATGAAAATATTTGTTTTACAGTGCACCGACACACAATTTTGGATTTAATAAATTTGGATAAAAAAAAAAAAATTAAAAAATAAAGCACTTTCATGCCAAAAAAATAAATAAAATTGTAAATAATAATAATAATAATAAAATTAAAATACACTCACTCACACTCACACACACATACACTTTGTTTCTTCTGGAAAATATGAGAAAAATGACATTAACTTGACTGTGTCCTGAACCTCTACATTAAGTGTTAACTCGTTTGTAGATTTGCATCATTTGATCTTAATAAGTTCTTCGAACAAGAACTTTAATCCAACACAGTTTGCCTTATCTGACCCACTCAACAAACTTCACGTATATTAAACTGTCCATTTTACTGAGTCGAAGTGCCCGAAGTCAAACCCACTTTTCAACAATTACTTACTGCCCCTTCAACCTGAATCCCACAGCCATCATAAATTAAGAGCTCATTCCTTCAACGAGAGTCAAAGCAATTATGACAGGGTGATTCATTTACAAAGAGCTCGAAGCTCTACACGAGCGAAGTCAGATCCGCGCGACAGTCATTATTCATTGTTAGAAATAACCCATGGAAGTTTTGGGGGGAAAAACATTATTCAAGGCCCGCAAGTGGAAGGAAAACCTCAGATGTCCTCATTAAATGGAGGATTTTACAATACAGGAACAGTAGACTTTCACTTTGTGTCCATCCAAAATTTTGCATTTCACTTAATCAATTCATCATAACTTAATTAATTAACTTGATCAAAATTTAAATATTGCATGAAACAGCATTTCCATCCCATCCACAAAATCATCACTTTCACCACAATAGGTTTAAAAAAAAAAAAATGTTTGATGCAATATCCCAAAATGCAAATAACACTATAGTGTGTAACTCAGAAAAGCTCTTTACTTGAAAATATTTGACTGGATATTGCTTTCATGTCAAACAGAGAGCGACTGTATATGCGGTCAGCCGAAAGAAGCATCAGAAATGAAATGTGACCAACACATAGCATTTGTTGCAATGATATAATCAATACTTATTGATTTATGGCAATATCTCTATTACAGTTGTGAACAAGCTGGACATTATCAGAGGGGTCAGACTATGAAGTTATGAATAATCTATGATGCTGGGAAGAACATTTTAGCTGTTTTCTGTAACTACCGAGTCAACTTTGACCCACATGATACTGGATCAGACCCGTGAAAAGGAGAATTTCCCCAAATACTTCATTTTACAGGAAGTATTTAAAGATATAAATACACAAGGACATGATATATTGATATTTGGATTTCTTGTGTCAATGGCATTGTAAAAGCTTTTTAAATGCTTAAATGTAAAGGTTTTGTTTGTATAACATACATTAACATTACTGAAAGTTTCTTATAGGAATATCTTCACCAAAAATTAACATTATTCTAGAATTAACTCACCCCATATGTCGTTCTCTTGTATTATAGTGGTATATATACACTGAAAAAAATAATATGCTTTATCTAATCAATAAAATTGTGGCAACATATTACAAGCAATATTATTAATTAAATTGTACAAATTAGAATTAATTTGAATTTTAATTTGATTATTACTCACTTCTAATTTGTTCAATTTAATAATATTGCTTGTAATCTGTTGCCACAATTTTATTGATTAGATAAGTATATTAATTTTTACAATGTTTTATATTCTGTTTCATAGTCTTGTTGTTTAGTTTTCATTGTCACCTTTTGCCTCTAGTGGAGATCTAGTTGTCTGGCGTGCATGAAAACCTTTTCACAATATTCAAATTTTGTGGGGTTTTCATAAGCTGTAATCCATAATCATAAAAATTATAACAAATAAAGGCTTGAAATATCGCACTTTGCATGTAACGAGTCTATATAATATATTAGTTTTACATTTTAAGTTGAATTATTAAAAGAAATCAACTTTTGCACGATTTTCCAATTTTTTTTTTTTTGCAATGCTATTGTAATATATACAATTATTAAACATTTTTAGATCTTAGCCATTATATTCAAGCTGTTCATTTCTATTCAACAAAAGTGGATAGTGATATACTTCCAAGACCAAGAAAACACCATTGACTATGTTCCAAGTCTTGAAGACATTTGATAGATTTGTGACGTTTTTATTTAAAAATATTTCACTCTTTTATAGCGCTCAAGTTTCTTGCAAACGCATTACTCTAAACAATGGTTGTTTTAACCCATATTTGGGTCAAATATGGAGAAACCCAAATGTTGGGTTGAAAATGTAATCACTCTAAAAAATGCTGGGTTGTTTTAACCCAACTTTGGGTCAAATATGGACTAACCCAGCCGTTGGGTTAAATTTTTACATTACATTTTTAACCCAACATTTCGGGTTTGTCCATATTTGACCCAAAATTGGGTTAAAACAACCCAGCATTTTTAGAGTGTTGGTGTTATTTTGCTACCATGCACAATTGTATTAATTGTTAAATGCTGGGTTGTTTTAACCCAACTTTGGGTCAAACATGGACAAACCCAAACGTTGGGTTAAAAATTAATTAAAAATTTTAACCCAATGGCTGGGTTTGTCCATACAGTATTTGACCCAAATTTGGGTTGAAACAACCCAGCATGTTTTAAAGTGATACAGTGCAAAAAAATTATAATAACATTTTTATTGAAACTTCATATGAGTATTAGATAGTCAAAATAATGAATGACAACAATAAATACAATTGTGCATGGTTAAGGTAGCAAAATAACACTTAAACGTTTTTTTTGTTTGTTTGTTTTGTGCATCCGATTAACTCTTATTTTGACACAAATATGGTGATTTCTCTAATACCAATACAATAATTAGCCGAGTGTTGCATTGACTGGAAAACACTTCTGCTCTTCTTTATATATGCACAAAGTCATGTTAAAGGAGTAGTTCACTTTTAAAAAACTTTTGCTGATAATTTACTCACCCCCATGTCATCCAAGATGTCCATGTCTTTCTTTCTTCAGTTGAAAAGAAATGAAGATTTTTGATGACAACATTCCAGGATTTTCTCCATATAATGGACTTCAATGGGGACCAAACGGTTCAAGGTCCAAAAGACAGTTTCAGTGCAAACTGTTCAAAGGGCTTTAAACGATTCCAGACGATGAATAAGGGTCTTATCTAGGCTCAAAAATAGATTTGTTCATTTTGATGAACGAGTTCGAACAGGAGAGTCAGTGAGTCACAGAACAGAGCAAGGTGAGCATTTGTGCTCATAAAACTTAAACTTTTTTATTTATTTATTAAATGAGCGATCGTTTCGCTTGATAAGACCCTTATTCATCGTCTGGAATCGTTTAAAGCCATTTGAACAGTTTGCACTGGACCTTGAACCGTTTGGTCCCCATTGAAGTCCATTATATGGAGAAAATCCTGGAATGTTTTCATCAAAAACCTTAATTTCTTTTCCACTGAAGAAAGAAAGACATGGACATCTTGGATGACATGGGGGTGAATAAATTATCAGCAAAAGTTTTTTTTTAAAGTGAACTACAATTTTAATAATTAAAAAAAAAAATTCATAGATAGCAATATTAATTCAGTTTAATGTTTTAATCAGTGATTATTACGCTGACGGTGATCGTCAGTGTGTTTGAGTCTGTAAGGCTCATGATCTCCGTTCTAGAAAGAGCAATTAGATGTGGTTTAAAGAAGCTTTTCTGCGCCACTGCAATTTACCGTCGAGTGTCCTTCTCAAGAGCGTCGTACAGGCATTATCCATTAGGAGATTGAATCCTCAACCCAGGTTACTGTTTAATTTATTTCCCCGCCGCAGCCTAACCTCCCCGTCCTGAAATTACGAGGCGAGGCGTCTAACGAGGTCAAGGACAGAAATCATTGATATTAAAACTATGGGTTTAACTATCAGCAGGTGTTTATATGCACATGCACGACGGTCTTCATAAAAGACCTGCAGTCACGCGCGATTGTTAATGTGTACGCACACGCAAAGCCTTGAAGTTGCTCTCCACCAATTACAAGGCTGTGTTTCATTAAACCAATGAATTAACATAACTAACCTCAACACTTTACCTTGTCAAACAACAACACAGTAGCTGAAATCTCCACAAGGAACTGCTTTGCCCGTAGTACTTGAGCTTGATCACCGGCACCGGCCAGGTGAAATTGGACCGGCTCATTACGCCATTTAGAAAACAATTTGATTTTAATAACTAATTCCCCTCTGTGATTAAACTGCTCTCCTTAGATGCCCTTCACGGTAATTGTTTTAATTAAAAGCGCTGTACGGGTGTGTGTACTACAAGGACAGATGCCACCAGATTCCTGCTAAGATAAATGCCACCTGGGAGGAAGATAATGAAAACCAATTAACCATAATACCCGAGTCATTATGTTGTGTCGTGTCTTCGAGTGTCTTCACCCGAATCCTCCGACGCCCCGTTTAGCACGGCCTGATGGGAAACAACTGCGTTGTGGTTTTGTTTATGGATGTGTTTATATATAATGTGCTCCAGAGATTTGATAACTATCATATAAAGTGCTGCAGATTCACCGAAATATTTAGTCAAAATAGTTTCCGTTTTTGACTTGATTGGAGAACGTGATCAAGAAGAGATTATGAGATTATTATTATGAATATGTTAGCTTATCTATAAGCTACGGAGGCGTATTGTATTCACTTGAAGAAAAAAAAAATCTACTCTGTTTTTCTGAATTAATGAGTTAATTTTTCATGAGAAAAAAAAAATTTGCTCTGTTTTTCTGAATTAATGAGTTAATTTTTCATGATAAAAAAAGTTTTTGCTCTGTTTTTCTGAATTAACGAGTTAATTTTTCATGGAAATTTTTTTTTTGCTCTGTTTTTCTGGATTAATGAGTTAATTTTTCATGAGAAAATATTTTTTTCTCTGTTTTTCTGAATTAATGAGTTAATTTTTCATGGATTTTTTTTTTGCTCTGTTTTTCTGAATTAACGAGTTAATTTTTCATGGATTTTTTTTTTTGCTCTATTTTTCTGAATTAACGAGTTAATTTTTCATGAGAAAAAAAAAATTTGCTCTGTTTTTCTGAATTAATGAGTTAATTTTTCATGAGAAAATATTTTTTTCTCTGTTTTTCTGAATTAATGAGTTAATTTTTCATGGATTTTTTTTTTTTTGCTCTGTTTTTCTGAATTAACGAGTTAAAAACTTTTTTTCTCACGAAAAATTAACTCATTAATTCAGAAAAACAGAGAAAAACCTTTTTTCTCATGAAAAATTAACTCGTTAATTCAGAAAAACAGAGCAAAAAAAATTTCTCATGAAAAATTAACTCGTTAATTCAGAAAAACAGAGCAAAAAAAAATTTCTCATGAAAAATTAACTCGTTAATTCAGAAAAACAGAGAAAAACTTTTTTTCTCATGAAAAATTAACTCATTAATTCAGAAAAACAGAGCAAAAAAAATTTCTCATGAAAAATTAACTCGTTAATTCAGAAAAACAGAGAAAAAAAAATTTCTCATGAAAAATTAACTCATTAATTCAGAAAAAAACAGAGCAAAAACTTTTTTTCTCATGAAAAATTAACTCATTAATTCAGAAAAACAGAGAAAAACTTTTTTTCTCATGAAAAATTAACTCATTAATTCAGAAAAACAGAGTAGATTTTTTTTCTTCAAGTGAATGCAATACGCCTCCGTAACAAGCTATGTGCTCCAAAACAATGACAAAATTCACAATTAGAAGATACAAGCATTCAAAACGTCCGCCATAAGGATCAATGATTCTGATGATGACATCACTCTGCACTTCAGCCTCTAGAATCTGAAGCTCCGCCCCCTACATTATAAACAGCTGATCGGTCACTTGTTCACACATTTACTGTTTCCTACCCTGAAAAAAAAAATAATATGTTTTATCTAATCAATAAAATTGTGGCAACATATTACAAGCAATATTATTAATTAAATTGTACAAATTAGAATTAATTAGAATGTTAATTTGATTAACTATTACTCAATTCTAATTTGTTCAATTTAATAAATAATATTGCTTGTAATCTGTTGCCACAATTTTATTGATTAGATAAAGCATATTCATTTTTACAGTGTAGATGGTGAACGGCACATCCATCAGGGCCAATGAAGTGTGGATATTTTAAAAAGGGGCGGAGCTGCTCGCTCGATATGCCCCGCCCTCTCTTCCTGTTCCAGATGCTGCGTGTTTCAATGCTCTTCAGTGGGACTTTAAATAAAACTGAGAGTATTAGAAATCTGTATAAAACATTTGCGGGGTCCAGACTTTAATAAATAAATAAATAAAAAATTGCAACTTGTGACGAATGTTTTTTGCCTCAGATGACGTGTCATTGTATTTCTCCAGTAGTATAGCTATACATCAGACCGGTACGATGAAGAGAATTAAACCAGCCTTCATCAGACATCCACTCCAATTAAAAAACACATTAATTACTCATCCTCCATCATTTGTGCTGACAGCGGCGCAGTCCAATGACTTGTCTCAAACAATTAAGTCAATAAAAATGATCTTAATTTAATTAAGAGAAGTGGCGTCTCGTGTGTCGGCGGGTTTATTATAATTAAGGATCTCGTTGGGTGGAGGTTACCGATGTCTGTCCTCTCGGAGCGCCGGGACCTGGATGTTGAGCCAAGGCGGGTCGCTTGTCATTTGGACAGATTTGGGGAGAATGGCAGACTGGCACGTGCGTGTGCCAAACTTAAAACTGGACAGCCGGTCGCAGTAATGAAACATATTCCTATGCATATCAGCACCTCGGCAGCATCTGTCTCGCTCCATCATAGTTTGGGCTTCCTGGCACCTTTAACGAAACCGACCTTTGACGAAATATTGGTCATTGTTAGTTCATGTAGTCTTAATGTAACGATGAGGCAAGGAGGAATGCAAATGCATACACTAGTTTTAATAATAATAATAAACAAACAAAAGGGAAATCCAAGGAAACCAAAGAAACTACAGTTAAACTACGACCGACACCCAACAACTGAAGCACAGAGGTTTAAATACACAGGCAAACAAGGGAACAAGGGGGCGTGGTTAATCAGAAACACCTGGGGGAACTCATCAACAAGAAAAACTACAAAGGACTACAAAACATGGCACGGAACAGGAAATAACTAAAGTCCACACAAGACAAGGAAAACACAAGACAGGAATCGTGACACTTATCATAGGTTTTATAAATATTAAATAATATCGGTACACTCTAAAAAATGCTGGGTTGTTTCAACCCAACTTTGGACCCAGCCATTTTTAAATTAGCCAACGTTTAGGTTTGTCCATTTGACTCAAAATTGGGTTGAAACAAGCCAGCATTTTTAGAGTGTAACACTTTACTTGAAGGGGTGTGCATAAGACTGACATGACACGTTTTATTCGCTAAATTATGACATTTTTAATGCAAATATGACATTGTTTGAGATGTCTTTGTTTTGACAACTTGACATAAATCATAACAATACATCATAACCTGTCAAGTGTTTTTGTCATGGCAATTTGGCATTACTGAGACGACACAACCTGAACAGATCAGACCTTTGATTGGACGCTTAAAGACTACGAGTACGAAACATTTTGCGAATGTGACGAGTGATGATATCTTAATTCACATCTTGAAATATAAAAATTTAAATAACTTACATTTTGTATTATATTAAAACGTTTTATATATATATATATATATATATATATATATATATATATATATATATTATAACGTAAATAATATCTATATATAACGTAAAAATATATATGAAGAGTTCAGATGCAAAAGCCTCTAAGTGCCATTTGAAATTTTCTTCTAGAATGATCATTTTTATCAAGCTTGTATATTTAAGTTCAGTGATTTCACTTAAATGGCAATGATAATTACCTATTAATTGTTATTTAAGTGAAATTACTGAACTTGAATATACAAGTTTGATAAAAATCATCATTAAAGAAGAAAATTTCAAATGGCATTTAGAGGCTTTTGCATCTGAACTCTTCATATGTAAAATATCATATATAATGTATAATATATATATATATATATATATATATATATATATAGATATATAGATAGATAGATAGATAGATAGATAGATAGATAGATAGATAGATAGATAGATAGATAGATAGATAGATAGATAGATAGATAGATAGATAGATAGATAGATCATCAGGAACTAACACGAGTTCAACGTTTTTTTCAATTCATGCATGAATTTATACATGAACTCATAATAATTCATATACCCTTACCGTAAAGTGTCTTTATGAAATGAGGATCATAATATCAAGATTTGTTTTTGTTTGACCTATACGGTTCAATTACACACCACAGCTGTCAGCGAAGTAAAAGTACATGAATAATATAAATTAATAACTTTTTTTTTTTGGCTTTCTTTGAACATGTTACTGCCCAAATTCCTGTCTTGTTAAGCAGTTGCCTAGCAACAGTGGCGAATCCGCCTGATGTGGACACTGTAAATCAGTGAGGTGACAGTGGGCGGTCTAGAGTCTCACACAGGTACAACTATAACCTGTACATCACACACACACACCAAGAGATGTGCAGGCAGACTAATGTTGTCATTTCAGTCTAATCTGAGGTCAAACCCTTCAGTCAAAGCCGCATGTCTTTATGCAGACGGTGATGACTTAAAGTCAATATGTATAGTGTTTTGGAGGATCACATGTCTCACTACTGTAGTGTCGAATACAGATGTGTGTATGAACTAGCAGGTTAGCAATACTAATGCACAAAATACACACAAAAAGCAGAACTTCTCTTAAAGTAGCAGTGTTTATATACACTCTAAAAATGCTGGGTTGGTTTAACCCAAATTTGGGTCAAATATGGACGAACCAAGCCTTTAGGTTCAATTTTTTAATTACATTTTTAACCCAAAGTTTTGGTTTGTCCATATTTGACCCAAAGCTGTGTTAAAACAACCCAGCATTTTTTATTGGACAAAAACGCAAGGGTGACAAAATTAAGATTACACTAAAATGTGTAAAAATTAGGGCTGTGCAAAAGTTAATTGCGATTAATCGCATCCAAAATAAAAGACTGTTTTACATAATATATTTGTGTGTGCTGTATATAATTATTTTGTATATATAAATACCTATGCATGCATGTATATATTTAAGAATTATTTGTGCTTAAATTCTGTATATATATATAAATACATAATCTATATTATATAAATATAAATATTTTATATATGAATAACACATTTTCTTAAACATATACATGCATGTGTGGGTATTTATATATACAAAATAATTATATACAGCACACACAAATATACTATGTAAACACAGACTCTTATTTTGGATGCGATTAATCGCAATTAACTTTTGCACAGCCCTAGTAAAAATGTAATTCAAATTTACAACAAAACAAAACAAAATAAAAACATTATGTTCAAAGGGAGAACACAACTGAGTGATGATTTAATAAGCAGTTTATTACAAGTACACTCTAAAAAATTGCTGGATTGTTTTAACCCAAGTTTGGGTCAAATATGGACAAACCCAGCAACTGGGTTAAATTTTTTAATAATTTTTTTTAAACATTTTAAAAAAAAATTGTAATAATTTTTTAAAATGTTTAAACATTTTTAACCCAAAGTTTGGGTTTGTCCATATTTGACCCAAAGCTTTGTTAAAACAACCCAGCATTTTTTATAGTGTATATACTGTATGGGACAAAAACGCAAGGGTGACAAAATTAAGATTACACTAAAACGTGTAAAAATGTAATTCAAATTTACAAAAAAAAACAAAACAAAATAAAAACATTATGTTCAAACGGAGAACACAACATGAGTGATGATTTAATAAGCAGTTTATTACAAGTACACTCTAAAAAAATGCAGGGTTGTTTTAACCCAAGTTTGGGTCAAATATGGACAAACCCAGCCACTGGGTTAATTTTTTTAATTTTTTAATAATTTTTTTTAAATGTTTAAACGTTTTTAACCCAATGTTTGGGTTTGTCCATATTTGAGCCAAACTTGTGTTAAAACAACCCTGCATTTTCAGAGTGCAAAAACCCTATATAACCAATTTTTCTAATGCTATTTGAGAGCAAAGGCATTCTAGTAATGTAAAGCTGTTTAATCCAATCTGACAGAAAAACATTAAAGTAAAGAAAAATGTCGTTAGCAGCATCACTATATTTTAGTTAACTCCCTGAAACTGGCATGCAGTTTTTGTAAAGGTCAGTAATACATAATGTTAACACAAATTTCTAGTGCAGTACCGAATATGTACAAAGCAAACAGCATTCACGCTAAATTAAATATGCCATCGCTTCACACCATTCACCAACATGAGAGAAAAGAAGGAAAGGTTGAAAAGAGAGGGAATGCATTCGAACTGTTTACTATATATCTTCCTAAACGTTAATAAAATACATTGCACACAATAATATTGGATAGAACAGTCCACCTTAATAATGCCGTTTCAGAGAAAACTGAGTGCACCTTTAATGATATTTGCAATTGCAGATAGTAAATAAATGCTGGGTTGTTTTAACCCAATTTTGGGTCAAATATGGACAAACCCAATTGTTGGATTAAAATATGCAATTTCTAAATTTAACCCAACAGCTGGGTCCATATTTGACCCAAAATTGGGTTAAAATAACCCAGCATTTTCAGAGTGTATGGTTCCCTTTCGTAGTCACTTCGAGTTACGTCAGAAGTGACGGAGATTGGGGGTTTCGCATAGAAAGCCAATCCTCTTCGAGTATTTAAACACGAGCCAATGGCATGCAATGCCTTGGGGCTGCGGAAATTTGCATAGCGTACTCCGCCCTACTCCGTGAGTATAAAAGGAGGAAGTGAACGCAACCGCAGTATGTTTTCGCTTCGGAGCCAAGAGAACCTCTTCACTCCTGAAAGCTATTACAAGACTCTTCGAGACGAGCGTCCTCTTCAGTGTTGGTGTGACGGCGGTACCCAGCGAGTTTCTGCATTGCCTGCGATCTGTGCAGTGGTCTGCCAGACTTTGCGCTTCTCCCTGGTCGCCTCAGCGCTGAAAGAGTGAATTTCCTCCTCTCTGTAAAAGAGCTGCACGCGGCACGTCTTTTTAAAGACGGTTCGCCCGTGTTCTTCTGGATGCGGTCGATTTCTGTCGTCATCTGATGGTCGCGATCGCTGCTCTGTATGCCTGGGCATTCAGCATGCAGCAGCAGCGTTCGTGGATGACTCATGTTCCTGCTATGGGGACATGACCATCTCCACACTGAGGTTAAAAAATATATATATATATAAAAAGATATATATATATTTTATATATAAAATATATATTTTTATATATAAAAAAAAAAAAAAAATCTCACTAGAGTGAGAGCCCCGGTCCCCCTTACTCGATCGGCTTCCTTCACGAAAGGGGGCCCGTCGACCGGGGACCCGGCGAATTAACGGTGACGGTGTTGGATAAAGCCCCGACGATTTCTCGGGCCACACCTCCCGCCTCAGTGCGTGAGCCAGCAAACATTAGTTCGATTCAGTCGGCTGCCTCTTCAGTGGTACCGGCTGCTTCGAGCAGCGCTCCAGATGATGATGTGATGTCGATCGCAGCATCACTAGGCGGGCTACAGTCCTCGGGAGATGAGGATGCGGCTGCACTGCCCCCTTCGGGAGAGCCAGCGCTGCCCGTGTCGGATCCCGAGCTGACGGCATGCTGTCTCAAGCCGCTGGGAGTATTGGGTTAGAGTGGCATCCTCCATTCTCCCCCGATCTCTCACGGAGGGATAATTGGTTTTTGGACAAAGCTGCCGCCGCAAGGCCACGGCCAACTCCATTGCCTTTTTTCATGCGGAGTTATCGCGCTCTTGGGGGACTCCTCTGTCCACTCGAGAGCGCGATCTCTCCCCCGCCTTTCCCCCCTCGATGGTGGGGCCGCCCGTGGGTCCACTGGGATGCCCCCGCTGGAGCGTTCTGTTGCGATACAGCTGTGTCCACGGAGCGCCTCCTCCGTGGTCCTCCTAGGCACCCATCCAAAGCCTGTAGGTTCTCGTTTGCCATGGCGGCGCGTTCCTATAGAGCGGCGGGACGGGCGGCCTCCGCTTTGCATGCGATGAGCACTGTGCAAGCGCAGATGCTCAGAGATATGCTCGAGGGCGGGACTGATCCAACGGCATTCGAAGATTTGCGGTCCGCCACTGACCTTGCTCTCCAAAAGGGCAACGAAAGTGGCCGCTCGCGCCGTTGGTCAGGTGATGGCCACTAGTGTGGTCCAGGAGCGTCAACCTGGCAGACACTCGGAGCGCTGAGCGGATTCGTCTGCTCGACGCCCTTCTCTCCCAGGTTGGCCTTTTTTGGCGGTGCAGTCGAGAACTCTTGCCCAGCAGTCTCCACTGCCCAGGAGCAGACGGAGGCAATCAAACATGTTCTGCCCCGACGACCAGCTGCTGCCTCCACCCAGTCGTCGGCACAGATGCCTCCCGCTGCTCGCCGCCGAGGACGCCCCCCCGCGGCTCCCCTGCCTCCCGCCCCGCCCCAGCAGCAGCCTTCATCCGGGCCACGGCGTGGAGGAGGCCGCCGGCAGGCGTCACAGCCCCCTCAGGCCGCACACCCCGCTAAACGCCAGGTAAGCGATGATCCTGATACGGGCTGCTCAGTGATGGAGTTGAGTTTTTCCCCAGGAGGCGGGAGCAGGCCCCCTCCTGCCCCCGGTGGAGGGCCGGGGGGAAAATCTTTCGTTTTCAGTTCCCGCTGCTCGCCCACGGGTGGGCAGCGCCCTGAGTTGGTTAAGAAAGACTTGACATCATCACTGAGCCCACAGACTGGAATGAGTGCGCTCGACGTTCCAGTGCGTCAGCCCACACATTCCTCTCTGTCTCTGAGGGTGCGGAAGGGTGCGAGTGTCGTCCCCGGGCTACGCCAATCCCTTCCCCCTCTGTCGCCAGACCCCCGGCGGAACGGACCCCCGTGGAACGCTCCGCTTTCCCTGGTCCCTTCCGTCGGGGAGCGGGCTTCGACGCATCCGAGCGGGGTCATCCCTGCACGCGTGCCAGTCGACCCGCCACGCTGCCCCTCCGGGGGGACGTCTGTGGTTCACATGACCCCGTTGGCTCACTTCCTGGAAGCCTGGCTAGTGCTTCCCGGGATATCCCGCTGGGTCATCAGAACGATCAGATTCGGCTACGCGATTCAGTTCGCACGGTCTCCTCCCCGCTTCAGGGGAGTTCGCTCCACGATAGTTGGTGGCAATGCCCCACTCCTGAGAGCGGAGATTGCGACCCTGCTGGCGAAGGGTGCAATCGAGACGGTCCCTCCAGCCGAGGTGGAGTCCGGGTTTTACAGCCCCTACTTCATTGTCCCCAAGAAGACCGGTGGGTTACGACCGATCCTGGACCTGCGCATTTTGAACCGTTCTCTCCATCGACTACCGTTCAAGACGCTCACGGCCAAACGCATTTTCGAATGTGTTCGGTATCAGGATTGGTTTGCAGCGATCGACCTGAAGGACGCGTACTTCCATGTGTCCATCTTACCTCGACACAGACCGTTTCTTCGGTTTGCCTTCGAGGGCCAGGCATATCAGTACGCCGTTCTCCCATTCGGGTTAGCTCTGTCCCCTCGCGTCTTCACGAAGATCGTCGAGGCAGCCCTTGTTCCCCTTCGCGAACACGGGGTTCGCATCCTGAATTATCTCGACGACTGGCTGATACTAGCACACTCTCGAGCTCAGCTTGCGAACACAGAGACTTGGTGCTCCGGCACCTAGCCCGTTTGGGCCTTCGGGTCAACCGGGAAAAGAGCAAACTTTGCCCCGTGCAGAGGATCTCTTTTCTCGGCATGGAGATAGACTCGGTCGCCATGTCCGCGCAGCTCACGAACGAGCGCGCGCACTCACTGCTGGCTTGCCTTCGTCAGTTCGAGGGCAAGAGTGCGGTTCCACTGAAACTTTTTCAGAGGCTCCTGGGGCATATGGCATCCGCGGCCGCGGCAACGCCGCTCGGTTTGCTTCATATGAGACCGCTTCAGCTGTGGCTTCGCGATCGAGTCCCGAGGTGGGCATGGCGTCGCGGCTCGCTCCGAGTCCCAGTGACTCCGGCATGCCGGCGAACCTTCTTCCCGTGGTCGAACCTCAGCTTTTTACGGACAGGTGTCCCTATTCAGCGAGTTTCCAGACATCTCGTCGTCTCCACGGATGCATCTACCACGGGTTGGGGTGCCATGTGCAATGGGCATGCAGCCGCCGGTTCCTGGACAGGAGCCCAGCGCCTCATGCACATCAATTGCCTCGAGCTGTTGGCAGTACGGCTCGCCCTGCACCGCTTCCGAGCGTTGCTCAAGGGCCAGCATGTGCTTGTCCGCTCAGACAACACTACGGCAGTAGCGTACATCAACCACCAGGGGGGTCTACGCTCACGCCAGTTGTCGCAGCTCGCCCGCCACCTCTTGATATGGAGTCAGAAGCACCTGAGGTCCCTTCGTGCAGTTTACATTCCTGGAGACCGGAACTGGGCAGCCGACGAGCTGTCCCGGGTCCGTCCCCTCTCCGGCGAATGGCGACTCCATCCTCAGTCGGTCCAGCTGATTTGGGACGAGTTCGGGGAGGCACAGATAGACCTGTTCGCCTCTCGGGACTCGTCCCACTGCGCCCAGTTTTATTCTCTGACCCGCGGCACTCTCGGCTCGGATGCGCTGGCGCACAGCTGGCCACGGGGCCCACGCAAGTATGCGTTTCCCCCAGTGAGCCTCCTTGCACGGGTGTTGTGCAAGATCAAGGAGGACGAGGAGCAGGTCTTGCTGGTAGCCCCCTACTGGCCCACCAAGACGTGGTTCTCCGATCTCATGCTCCTCGCGACAGCACCTCCTTGGCCTATTCCTCTGAGACAAGACCTACTCTCTCAGAGACGGGGCACTCTGTGGCACCCTCGTGCCGATCTTGGAGGCTGCACGTGTGGCTCCTGGACGGGACGAGGCAGGTTTGAGTTCGCTGCCACCCGCGGTGGCGGCAACCATCACTTCCGCAAGAGCGTCGTCCACGGGACACCTTTATGCGTTGAAGTGGAACCTCTTCGTCAATTGGTGCTCTTCTCGCGGAGAAGACCCCCGGAGATGTTCGATCAGTGTCGTGCTTTCCTTCCTGCAAGAAGGGTTGGAGCGCAGGCTGTCGCCCTCCACCCTTAAGGTTTACGTCGCGGCCATTGCCGCTTCTCATGAAGCAGTGGAAGGTAAGTCCTTAGGGAAGCACGACCTGGTCATCAGGTTCCTGAGGGGAGCGAGGAGGCTGCATCCGCCTCGTCCTCCCCTCGTACCCTCTTGGGACCTCTCGGTAGTTTTAAGTGCTCTGCAGAGGCATCCCTTTGAGCCTTTGCAATCGGTAGAGTTAAAGTTTCTGTCCATGAAGACAGCACTCCTGGTTGCATTGGCCTCCATCAAGAGGGTGGGGGACCTGCACGCATTCTCCGTTGACGAAGCGTGCCTGGAGTTCGGGCCGGCTTACTCTCACGTGATCCTGAGACCCCGGCCTGGATATGTGCCCAAGGTTCCCACCACTCCCTTCCGGGACCAGGTGGTGAACCTGCAAGCGCTGCCCCCGGAGGAGGCAGACCCAGCCTTGGCACTGCTCTGTCCGGTACGTGCTCTCCGCACCTATGTCGACAGAACGCAGTGTTTCAGGACCTCAGACCAGCTCTTTGTCTGTCATGGAGGGAGCCAGAAGGGAAGGGCTCTCTCAAAGCAACGGCTGTCCCACTGGATTGTGGATGCCATTGCTTTGTCTTACCAGCAGCAAGGCCTTCCGTGCCCCCTTGGTGTGACGGCCCATTCCACTCGGAGTGTGGCCTCCTCTTGGGCTTTAGCGCACGGCGCCTCGCTAACAGACATCTGCAGAGCTGCAGGCTGGGCGACACCCAACACCTTCGCCAGATTCTATAATCTGCGAATTGAGCCGGTATCCTCTCACGTACTCGTTTCGGCCAGTTCTGGATCCGCTCAGGTGTCTTCGCTTGCTCGCCACTCCACTCCCCGGACTGGATAAGTGCGATATTTCCTCAGTTCTTCCATTGAAGTCTTGAGTCCTCCAGCACCGACGATGCGGGCACCACTGCGTTGCTCTGGATGCTAGCTAGGTGCCTCCATGCGCACGGTTCCCCATGGTAACCGTCTCATGTGTATTATCCACTGTAAGCCTCTCTGAGCATGTGTCTTCCCTTGGCAAGCCATCTGCCACCCCTGGAGTTTAAATCAGTAGCCACCTGCGGTTGGTACTCCAGTGTTCCATATGCGTTCCTATGTGGCCATATGTGTATTCATAAGTCCTCCCTTCGGTAGGCAGCTGGTAGCATGTCCCCTTCGGGATATGTTTCCCAGTGTACCTTGGTAATCCTGTGTCAAAGTCGGATCCCCAAAAAAAAAAAAAAAAAAGAGGTAAGGCTCGGGGGTTCAGTCTTTCGCAGGGCACTGGAAGACAGCTTGAAGATGGCGTGATGGCACAGACCCCCAATCTCCGTCACTTCTGACGTAACTCGAAGTGACTACGAAAGGGAACGTCTCGGTTACGTATGTAACCCTCGTTCCCTGAGTAGGGAACGGAGACGTTACGTCTCCCTGCCACTTCTGCTGTATCGCTGGGTAGACGCCGAGTTCAGTCTTGGCTCCTCAGCGAAGACATACTGCGGTTGCGTTCACTTCCTCCTTTTATACTTACGGAGTAGGGCGGAGTACGCTATGCAAATTTCCGCAGCCCCAAGGCATTGCATGCCATTGGCTCGTGTTTAAATACTCGAAGAGGATTGGCTTTCTATGCGAAACCCCCAATCTCCGTCACTTCTGACGTAACGTCTCCGTTCCCTACTCAGGGAACGAGGGTTACATACGTAACCGAGACGTTATTGTGTCTTAAACATAATACAAAAACATTATGGCCTTTTAGGGCAGTGATGAAACCATTACATTGTGATTTCAATTGCAATAAACTATAGGAAAGGCAATAGCAGTCTGTCTGAGCCTCCTCTAAAATGTATTCAGCAATGAAAATGATATAGTTAAACAAAAAACGAATGCATTATTACCTGAAGAATCATGTGAGATGAAAACAACAACAAAAAACAGACGTGCTTCCTTGGTCTGGGAAGCGTGCTGCTGTTTTCTGCATATTTGTGAACTGTGGTTATCATATAATTCGATCTTCTGTGCCGTTTCCTTTAGAGAAACAGTCTCCGTACTTCAATAATGATTAAAAAAAAAGAAGAAAAAAAAACATTGAATCCACAAGAGACGGGCATGAATGGC
Organism: Pimephales promelas; assembly: GCF_988280905.1. NCBI lineage: Eukaryota > Metazoa > Chordata > Actinopteri > Cypriniformes > Leuciscidae > Pimephales > Pimephales promelas. The sequence continues at coordinate 41,185,198 of NC_142774.1, read as the reverse complement.
CCTTGGTGCTCATGATGCTTAAAAGGTCACTGTAACATATCACCCTCCCTGACTCAAAAGTGCATAGGGCAGGAGATTAAATATGTTGTTTTATACACGTGGGTGGATGTTGAGCTTGTAAAACAGGAGTTTATATTCCATATCAGACGCCTGAGGGGAGTTCAGCTCATTTGGGAAATGTACACGGACCGTTCTTGTGTCAGGAGCTGGTGTTGGAGAATTTAGTTAAACGCTGAATTATTGGAAGGCCAACTGAAGTAGTGCCTTGAAACGCGCAGCATTATTCAGTGTGTTGACGGAATTTCCACTGAAACAGGAAGAGGGCGGGGCATATCGATCAGCTCCGCCCCTTTTCTTAAAATAGCCAATAGCGGAGCCGTTATAAACCCGCAGTTTCCTCCTAATCTCCTCAATATCGCTTTAAACCGGAGCTGGAAAGCATATTTACACTGTCTGAAGCGTTCCCTGTCCCCTATATAGTGCACTATGTGCTGTTCACCAGGTAGGAAACAGTAAATGTGTGAACAAGTGACCGACAAGCTGTTTATAATGTAGGGGGCGGAGCTTCGGGTTCTAGAGAGCATTTGATTGGAGAGGCGTTTTGAATGCTTGTATCTTCTAAATGTGAATTTTCTCATTGTTTTGGAGAGTGATAACATAGATAACAGGCTATAACGGTTATATTCATGCTAAAAACAAAAAAAACTTCAATTTTGATTTCATGGGGACTTTAAACGTGTTTGCTTTAGGGTTAGGTAGTTTAGGGCCCTATAAAATCCATTTAATTCAGTTTTTTCTATTTTAATTTTTGTGAATTCAGTTTTTTTTACACTTACTATTATTTTAGTTGTAAAAAGAGTGTGCTTTTAATGTTAATGATTAAAATGTACACAAATAAAATAGGCATTTACTCTTAATCTTACTTTTTAGGCTAGCACAAATATTGCATGATGCAACATAACACTGCACTTTAAGTAAGCTACAAGTAACAACAAAATATGGTTATATGTCCTGTAAAATAAATAAAAGTGTCTCTCTCTTTTGCAAGAGCCGTGGAGAATAACGGGAGGGGTTGCGTCGCCCACATTTGCTTCCCCGTCTGCATTTTCCCGAGATATGTGTTCTTTTCCCACACAAAAAAAAAAACCAATTTCATTCCAAATATGTAAAATTCCGCGAAATTCCGCGTTAACACTAGATTCCGCGTTAATCGGCCACTTCCACGATTCCGTCCGCGATTAAATTATAGGGCCCTGTAAAATCTAACATTGTTCTTACTAAGAATATTTGTTAACTTTACTTAAAGTGCAATAATTTGTTGAACTTACTTAAAATTTCTTAGTAATCTGTACTGTTTGCATGTGTGCTTTCGTTACTCAGAAAAACCTTGTAAACATTACTTACCATTTTCAATTTGTATTTTGCAATTTTCAATTTGCATTCGCTCATTTGCGCAAAATTCTTTAGTTGACTTGTTGATTTCCCTTTCTCACCATTATTGTGGTTGATGTTCCCTTTGGTTGGGCACTTGGAACTTAATTTATATTATTGTTCTCTTTCAATTGTTTGCAGTGATGCAACTTGAAATCATAATTATTTGATTTCAAAGGAAGTGAAGTAATTTATATATATATATATATATATACAAACACACTTACTTAAATTAATTAATAAATTATATATAACATAAATATATTTCATGTATAATAATGATCTTTTAAGATTTTATTGCTAACGCTTACGACATAAATCTTTAATTGGGTTGATATAATCCCTCTATATTTGTGACAATATCTTGCAATTTTGGTTGAGTCACACACAGACTTCAACATTCAGCATGCAAACCACAACAGTGGTAACATTTAAAAAAATTTTTTTTAATTAATTAGACATTACAATTTTATTTGCTGTCTCTTTTCAGTATAACCCCAATAACGATAGCAAATAAAATTGTAATAAAGCCAAAAATAGTAAAATAAAGCAATTAATTTATTCATGCCGCAATGCACTATGGGAGTACACTTCCTCGGTTCACAGATACTGGAAAGTAAAAGATCAAGTATAGTATAGAAATTATTTTAAGTTACTGGAACTCTCTTGTAAGTGTACACTACTAGGCATGCACTTGTTAGTACTACATATTATTCCTATTTCACTTTACTCAGTTTTTTGAGTGCAATCGGTTTGCATGCTTTTTTCAAGTAAGGTGTACTAATTGGATTTTACAGTGTAGTAGTTGAAACTTTAATGTGTAGAATTGGTTTTATTAAATTATATTACATTTAATAATTTATAATATGCTTATATCTAAATCTACAAACAAACGAGGAAGATAACAAGCAAATTCGTCAAGTTTCATGCTGGATAATCTACAGCATTACAGTAGTCCGGTCTAGAAATGACAAGAACTCGAGCCAAATAACTAGATTTAACATTCACTAAACATGCCAAAAACAGCCTCTGCGCATCAAGATATTAAAAACACGAGGGGAAAGCAGAATGCACAGTTATAGTCTGAATCAGTTGTACTATAATTATGCAAATTGCATTAAGTTGTCAAGGTGTAAGAGCACATAGAAATACACTTTCATCAGAGAAACACACCAATAGTGAAACGCACAAACAAAGCAAGTGCTCCATTAGAGACAATCTGAAAACGTGTATTTTTACAAGCGCTTGTTTCGAGGTTTTCGCCATCATCCCCAAGCGCAGATGCTCCCGCAGCGTTCTCGAACAGTGGGACGCTTCTGAATGTGCAATAACAGTGTGGGAAACTGTGTGATTTGAGCTTGTTTACTGGGTTTAGGGCATGACGGATGCGTTCGCTATAGATGACAATTGACCTTGAGAGCAGATGGCAAAACCAGCTACAACTTTCTGACATTTTTTACTCCGTTTCTCTGTTTGACTCTTCGCAGTCATACAGCAATTAGCACCAAAGGGAGACTGTGCTTTAGGGAGACATTAGCATTTATAATGCAGACGCCTGGAGGAAGATCGCTCGATAGATCATTCTCCTTATTAGCACTTCATTTTTGGTTGCCAGTTTTTTTAACCTCCAATGGCCGAAGAAAGCAAAGCTTCAGCTGGAGGTTTTGGGTGACTCGGCATTTGCAGAACCTGTGGGATAAGATATCATAATAATAATAATATTAATTATAGTGTATCATTTTACCAATACATTGTGATTGTGAGTTTTTTGATGTATAACAAAAGAAATGCATGGAAGCTTGTTTCCGCCACTGAATAAAAACATTTTAAAAAATGATAAAAAAAAATAAATAAAATATAAATAAAATTTAAAAAAAAAAAAAAAAGTACTGTTCTAAAAAAACAACAGCAAATGTAAAGTTCTTCATCATCACTTTTATTCTGTAATTATTTCTTGCTGAATATAAATAAAGAATTAAAAAAAAAAAAAGAAAAAAAAAAATGATTGTGACTTTCGAACAGTATTTATATCGTTTTTACCTTTTGTAAAACCTCTCTTTTACCTCTTGTGGAGGTAAAAATGATATAAATACTGTTCGAAAGTCACGATTCATTTTTTAATTTTTTTTTTATATTTTATTTTATTTTTTATTATTTTTTCAAATGTTTTTATTCAGTGGCGGAAACAAGCCTCCATGCATTTCTTTTGTTATACATAAAAAAACCTCACAATTTAAATTTTTATTGGTAAAATGATACACTACGCGGTTTTCTCACACAAACCGTTCGTTTCGTGTCTTAGGCCATCAATGTGTACTTACATTTACGAGTCATTAAATCATGTTTAATTTGGACTTCTCTGTGCATGCTCTTTGAGGTGGTGACCATAGACCTCCATTATATGTCTGATAGACACGAACGGTTTGACCTAAAAACATCAAAATTGAAAATACTGCGTAAACAAAGACACCTATATCGTGGATGCCCTTGAGGTAAGATAAAACATATCAAAAATTAATTTCAAAGTGAACTATCAGAGGAAACTGTCTATACACAATCACAGTTAGCTAAACATTTATTCATTTGAACAAGTAATTTAATCCAGAAACAACAAGCTCAGTGAAGTTATGAATACATATGATTATGACATTACAGTTAAGACATTTGTTTTCCTAAGTAACCCTCCCATATCTGGTATTATATGAATGCAACCTGAATGCACAGGGATTTGAAGCGACCTTGCGGCATCAGTCGGTTTCATAAAGCTAACTGTGAAGAGAAAACGATTGCAAACAATCAAGAATGTTCCCACCGTTTTACAATACAAGGTCAATTGCCAAATCGAGAGCAAGCTGAGAGCCATCAAACATGTTATACAGTCAACCATTCAATAAGACAAAACGCTGAAAAATAGCATTTCAAGGCTTTTGAGCCTCTGTGGTCACCGTTACAACTTTATAGATGCAATAAACTATCGATCATCGATTGACTGAAACGTCGTAAGTGGACGTGACAGTCTAGAGAGCTGCAATCTTACTTACAAGTGTAAAAAAAATAATCTATTTTTACTATTTTAAGAGGAGTAAAAATTTACCCAGTTTCGTTTGGAAAGCGTCTCCGTCCCTGGTCCGATTTAATTCGTCTCAAAAACATGGTAATTAAGAGGAATTTACAGTGTAACTTTCTGTAATTATAGTGTACATATACATGTAAATATAAGGGAAAAATACGTAAAGTTTGGGGAATAAAGGGGTGACGACCAGGAGAATTAAAAAAGTATTGATACAGTAAGTATTATAGATCTAAGGTGGACTTATTCTACTATTAAGATACAACAGTCTTACATTTGGGAGCAATTTAGCGAGAACATTCACCTTTTTGTACCAATTGTGTATCAATGCATACTATAGACTTTTTAAAATGACAGGGTACATCTATAGATATGCATTTATAAAAAATGAAAAAAAAAATATAGAAAAAGTGCATATGTTTATGTTTGGGCTAACAAATTTCAAGGCAAGAAAAGCTAACACTTGCAATTTTTTTTAAATATACTGGGAAATATATCTGGTTTGATGTGGTTACATGGGTAAGTGGTGCTTGTATGATAAATAAAGGTTTCTGAGTCAGTGATATAAGATTGTGTGTATGGATTTTTATTGTACTTACCATTAACTTAAAGAAGTAAGTAACCTGGGTTGCCTTAAAATTTTAAGTTGATTGAACTGGACAAAGTGAGTTAATACAATGAAGGAGATTAATTTAATCATCATAAACTCCAAATAATAAGTTATCTCAACTAAATAAATTATTATAAAGTTGATTTGACAAAAGAAAATATGTTGTGATAACAAATTTTGAAAATATTTTTTACACATCACTACATGAAGCAAGAGTATCTCTCCCCAATATTTAAGCAAAAATTGCAATAGTTTTCGTTTCGTTGGTGCATTTTTGTTAAAAAGATTACTTTATAAATGCATCGATATATACCTTGTATACTCTAAAAAATGCTGGGTTGTTTTAACCCAATTTTGGGTCAAATATGGACAAACCCGAAATGTTGGGTTAAAAATTTAATGTAAAAATTTAACCCAACGGCTGGGTTAGTCCATATTTGACCCAAAGTTGGGTTAAAACAACCCAGCATTTTTTAGAGTGTAATTTTCAAAAAGCTTATACAGTACACTCTAAAAAATGCTGGGTTGTTTTAACCCAACTTTGGGTCAAATATGGACTAACCCAGCCGTTGGGTTAAATTTTTACATTACATTTTTAACCCAACATTTCGGGTTTGTCCATATTTGACCCAAAATTGGGTTAAAACAACCCAGCATTTTTTAGAGTGTAATTTTTAAAAAGCTTATACAGTACGTACTGGTTCACCATTATTTCAAAATGGTATGTTCTTGCTACTGTAAATTGCTCCCAAATGTAAGATTGTTATATTATAAATACTAGAATAACTACCCCTTATTTCTATTTTTTTTTTAATTCTCTTGGTTGTCACCCCTTTATTCCCCAAACTTATAATATTGTTCCCTACTTATATTGTAAGTATGTTAAGTACACTATAATTACGAAGGTTACGCTGTAAAATCGCTTTAATTACGGGCTGTAATCTAAAACATTTGGTCTTTTCACGATATCCGATCAATACGAAGTGACCGGTCGTGAACAGGCCCGTAGTGAGAGAAACGTATAAACTTTGCTTTGTTGTGAATACGAAGACATTTGATCAGTAATCCTAACAAATTTGCTGAAAAGCAGATCTGGGTAAATAGGTGCTATCAAGTAGGATTAGCGGGTAAACCAATTAGAATAGTTCTTGCTTTAAATGTTCAAAATTAATTCGTTTTTCAACTTCTTTATTTTCAAAGCCTCTGCTGGAAATGGTTATAATTGTTTTTAAATCAGAATAATTCCTAACCCAATAGAGCTGTGTGTCCCTCGCTGCGCTGCTTATATTGGAAACCCATTAGAATACAATGAGAGCGGCACAAAACCCCAGAGCATGTTTTATAATGCTCTTCAATTTGATCTCACAGTTTGTTCGGTCGCTCGGTAGCTCAAGTAACTCGTGTGCGGTCCAGGCAATATTTGCCGAGTGCACACCGAGGCCACTTGACAAGTCGAAAGAGATTGGAAAAGTTTGAGATAGAGAAAGTTCAAGCCGCCCCGCGGTTTCTGTGCTGATTTTGCAGATGATGAAACGCCTACAACCAATAAGGTGATACAATCAACCAACCGTGGTCCCATGATCATCCCTCCAAGTCCCAACTCATTAAAATACAACATAATGCCTCTTTCAAAATGAAAATAATATGAAAGTCCAACGTAGTCAATAATTCTATCTCTTAAAGGAGTAGTTCACTTGTGCTGATAATTTACTCGCCCCCATGTCATCCAAGATGTTCATGTCTTTCTTTCTTCAGTCGAAAAGAAATTAAGGTTTTTGATGAAAACATTCCAGGATTTTCTCCATATAATTGACTTCAATGGGAACCAAACGGTTCAAGGTCCAAACGAGAGTTTCAGTGCAAACTGTTCAAAGGGCTTTAAACGATTCCAGACGATGAATAAGGGTCTTATTAAGCGAAACGATCGCTCGTTTAATAAATAAATAACAAAGTTTAAGTTTTATAAGCTCAAATGCTCGCCTTGCTCTGTTCTGTGATGAGCGTTCGTGACTCTCCTGTTCAAATTCGTTTATCAAAATGAACAAATCTTTTTTCGTGTCATTGGATTCATTCAACGAACGAAATTGACTCGGAAAAAGATTTGTTCATTTTGATAAAACGAATTAGAACAGGAGAGTCACGAATGCGCATCACAGAACAGAGCAAGGCGAGAACCGTTGAACCGTTTGGTTCCCATTGAAGTCCATTATATGGAGAAAAATCCTGGAACGTTTTCATCAAAAACCTTAATTTCTTTTCGACCTAAGAAAGAAAGACATTATCAGCAAAAGTTTTTTTTTTTTTTTTTAAAGTGAACTACTCCTTTAACAACACACACCTGAACTGAACAGGCATGGGCAGAGGAAGACAGAACTGAACTAGAACTAGAACAGAAAGTAATCAAAACAAACTGACAATGTGACACTAAGAAAGTACAAAAACTAGAGACTTGCACAGCATTTTTCCATGGTTGGATTTTAAAAAAAGGATTTACGCCTGGGATGCAGTGACATGTTCAAAAAGTACCAATGTTTGGGTTGATATGAACCATGCTAGTCTGCAACAGCATTGGTTCGCACACATAAAAAGTGTAAATAAGAGAATAGCAGAGAAAAGATTCGTTTCAGGAAAGACTTCCGAATGAGTGAAGATGCAGGAGAGCAGCAGAAGTGCTTATCAAGCACAAAACATTAAAAATGATGAGTAAAAAGTCACATAAACGCTTAAGGGGGAATATATTTCCTCGGGTGAAATGTGCGTGTACAGTCCCAGGATCAGTGTCAGGGATACTCCGGCTGGCAGGCTTCAGGGTCAGAGCGGATCAGGTTTGTGGAGGAACACGAGGCGGATTGATCCGGTGTGTGTGATTAACAGTGTTGTGCAAGTTACTTCCAAACTGTAATACATTAGGTATTACTTGTTACTGTTATTTAAAAGTAATTCATTACCTTACAATATTACTGTCTCAGAATTGTAATGCGTTACATTACTCATGTATTACTTTTGAGTTACTTTCACCAAAATAACTAAGTAGAACTTAACTTTTGGGCTGTAATGATATGCAATATGAAACCGAAATCGCGATTCGCCACACGACACGATCCACGAACCTACAGATTCGCAACACACCTCTTCCAACTCCAGCGTTATTCTCCTTACCGTCCAGATCCAATGCTGCCTTATCTTTAAATTAGGCTATTAGTATTATTTGAAGTTAACATTATAAAATACGTAGACCTACACCACAAAACTAGTTGAGGATAAATTATTTAAAATTGGGGAAGTCCAGCATTATGGACATGATATTTGCAGTCAAAACTTGAAATAAAAATTCTCAGAAAATACATGTATTGAAACGTATATAGGCTACTTCCTTAAAGGACTCCAGACATTAGGCAAATATCAGTCTATGTTTTATTTTTAATATTAGGGAAAAGACACACTTTCATGCGTGACAAAAAAATAGGAGGCAAAATCGATTTTTAGTAATTCTGTTAATTACACTGCGCAAATCGGATGAGGAAGGGTTGGCTCTCCAGTCTCCATAGAACTTAAAATATTAATTTTATTTTAGTTTTCGTGTTCGCATTTATGAGGAAAAAACAACGTTACAGACGCGACCGCTCTGAACTGGCACTAAAAGACTGCTTTAAAACTTTCACATAGTCTGTTGCCTTTAAGAAGTAAAAGCAGACAATACACTGTAATACAACTGTAATACAAGCCTCACTGAACATGTAACGAGTAAAATATTACTGAAAATTGATTAGTAATGCCTTACACTACTGCGTTACAGCAAAAAGTAATATGTTACTGTAATGTATTACTTTTGTGATGCGTTACTCCCAACACTGGTGATTAATCCCTCGCTGCGCCTGGTGTCAGATACTGTTTGCGTTTCAAAACACGAGTCGCTGATATTCCTGCATCTATAATAATGGGATGTATACGGTTGTAACCTATTATTTCTATAAGTTAATTTTTTAGCCCATTAATTAAAGTCTCTCTGGGGAACGAACACGTCTCAATATTCCTCATTATAATAATTAATGAGCAGAATAAAGGGGCGGGGCCTGGGTGAGATAGTTAGTACTGGCGGTTATGGAAAGGGGCGGGACATTTCCCAAACACACTCGGAGCACTCGACCAATCACAACACAGTGATCCAGCCGACCAATCAGAGCACAGTGTGCTTTTCAGGAGGAGGGGCTTCATAGAGAGCCTAAGTCCCGCGCCTCCGCTTCCGGCTCATGGGACCTTATTTCAGAAAAAATGTGAATGGTATTCAATGGCGAGAGACAACTTATCTTTTTATTCCGTCTGAACTGTGCCCTCATTACACATTTGATGTTTGTCAATTTAAAAGATAATCCTGAAAGTCAAAAACGTCGCAGTTTGTCATGAAACAGAAGAGTAACATTTAGTTTTATGTGAAAATCGCTCTGTGAACTACATCTCCCGCGAAGAGAAACAACGAGTGAGATCCGCTGCTCGTGTGTGTGCAGTCTGGTACAAAACACTCGGGTATGACGGCGTAACGTTACGATTATAACGTAAGACTATAGAAACAATGACAGACATTAGCCTCAGTAAAGTTAGCTTCATTCATTGAGAGAAAATGTGCGCCTGTGGGGTTTGTAGTCTTTGTAATTACGTATTTTCACAGTCTTATACCTCAACGGTTTTACATCAAACTGCGACTTTCTTTACTTTAAAATGTATCTTTTAAATTGACAAACATCATATGTGTAATTCAGGGCACAATTCAAACCAGATCAAAATATTACGAGATATATACAATATTTTTCCGAAATAAGGTCCCATGGTGGTCGACCGGAAGGGGAGGGACTTAGGCTCTCTATAGTGACCTATGATTGAGCTGGATCGTTGTTGAGTAAAACAGCAGCACACAGCTTTAAAACCACATGACGGTAGTAAATATAGTTGGGGGTCTTAAGCACATAAATAGGTAATTTCGCGCAAATTCATCTAAAAGCGCCAAATTTGGCACAGATGTAGCTCAGGTCATACTGAAATGATTTAGCTAGGGCGCCGGAGCCAGCGACCCTCGGGGCCAAATCCAATATGGCCGCATGTCCACATTTGAACCACATGAGATACAAATACAAACTTGAAGCGTTTTTCAGCTTAATTGATCATGGGAAACACATAGAAATGTTTATATTTATAAACCAGTATATCTGGACCCCTTGATCCTCCAATTCCAACATGGCCGCTGTCCAAAAAAAGCAGTTTGGGCTGTAGAATGGGGCCTTACATCCCATTGTTCACACAAATTCATATACAAGCACCAAATTTAGTTGAGGGCATATTGAAATGATTTAGCCATGCAGGACGCCCAAGCCACCAAGATGGCGGCCAAATCCAATGTGTATATTATAGTCATTTTTGATCAAAAGTCCAAAATCTCAGCATCCGAGCAATAAAACATTCATCTTGGAAACAAGACACAGACATTTTATATCCGTGCATGCTGTAATCCTGAACCTGAACACACACGGCGTATATTCTGGTAGAAACAAATAACGGCGGGGTCGTAAGGTCAGCCGTAACACACTCGTCCCATCGCACCGTGGGCGGGTGAATACATTGAGGAGTTTAGACAACAGCTGCACCGAAGCGCTCTGAATATAAATGACATATTTGATCAGTCATGTAAAGTATCATTTTCATTATTTTTCCGAACGCCTGCGTGTTTGATGAATCAGTCGGAATAGGATACAATCGCCAAGTGTGGACGACTACACCAACAAATCAATATTCTCCTGAAATAACTCACAAAAAGGTTAAATGTGTGATGCAACAACCCATAATGCAACTGAAAGCAAGTTTGCAGTTCGTGAATGTGCATTGATTCATTTTCTTCAATGTTGAACACACCAGTCATAATATGGCAAGCCGTTTTAGCTTTTATTCATTTCCAGGATATGAATTCTTGATATCAACAATGCCATTTTTTGTTATGAAGAAAGAATTATTATATATTTAAGAATTATTTGCGCTTAAATTCTGTATATATTTATAAATACATAATCTATATTATATAAATATAAATATTTTATATATGAATAACACATTTTCTTAAATATATGCATGCATGTGTGTGTATTTATATATACAAAATAATTATATACAGCACACACAAATATATTATGTAAACACAGACTTTTATTTTGGATGCGATTAATCGCAATTAATTTTTGCACAGCCCTAATATATATATATAAACACACACACACATGCATGTATATTTAAGAAAAAAAGTACTATTTATATATAAAATATTTATATCTATATATTTACAGTAATTGTTATGAAATTCAGTTTTTCTCTCTCTCTAAAAAGCTCATTAGTTCTTGATGTGAAAACACAGGCCGATAGAAAGAGGATAATTTGGCTCAAAGTTTGAAAGCCCAACTTCTCTGACCCGTCCGTCGCACGTGGACTCGCTCGGGTCCCTCGAGCGGTTTCGTCCTTGAAAATGAAAGAGGCGACAGATATTTAAAGCAGTCGTATGACTAAAGTTCTTGTTCATACGAATCTATTTTTCACCTGTTTCTCTCTCTCTTCTGACAGGCCCGTAAATTAGTCCACTTTAACCTCTGACCCCGGATCGTTTCTCAAAGGCACCTTTCCCACCTGCACGCGGTTCCATTCAGCATCTAATTTTAGGCATCCGGAGACATCAAAGCCCAAGCGGCTCCATCCCATAAAATCACACCAAATCCCCGTGACTTATCACTCGGTGAAGAAAGACTCAAACCTCTGGCCTGCCGAGCTCTTCAAAGTGTAACTCGGGAATTAGAGCGGCGTTGACTCTTTGAAGACGGGACCTAGAAAGGTGTTCATGTGCGGAGTGTTTTTATGATTCCTGGCGTCTGAGGTCGTGGGATGTCCTGATATCTGCGCGCGGTAATTAGACCATCCGGAGGTTAATGGCTAAAGCAAATCACTCTCTCCCAGATGAAGCTTGTGGTCGAAACGGGTCAGAAACATCATGTATGAATGTTGAACTCGTGCTCTAATTTTGTAATTTAAGCTCTGACAGAATTTTAAATGTTCACCCACTTATGATTCATTTTCATCATGCAATCTGTGTAACTTTTTCTGCATTTCTCACAAAGCTGTTTTTTTTTCTTTTCAATAATGTCATAAATAATAGAAATGCCTGTTTGTTGTTGGCTTTTTTGTCATTAGCTTTATTTCCATCCAACATTGCGAATTTAAAGGAGTAGTTCACGAAACGATCGCTCATTTAATAAATAAATGACAACGTTTAAGTTTTATAAGCTCAAATGATCGCCTTGCTCTGTTCTGTGATGCGCGTTCGTGACTCTCCTGTTCATCAAAATGAACGAATCTTTTTCCGGTTCATTCAATGAACGAAACGAACGAATTGATTTGGAAAATGATTCGTTCATTTTGATGAACAGGAGAGTCACAAACACGCATCACAGAACAGAGCAAGGCGATCATTTGAGCTTATAAAACTTAAACTTTGTTATTTATTTATTAAATGAGCGATCGTTTCGCTTGATAAGACCCTTATTCATCGTCTGGAATCGTTTAAATGCACTCTACACACTTAGAAGAAAAGGTTCCATATAGAACCTTAAAAGGTTCTATCAGCGCTACGTATTTGGAACCCCTAAAACGTTCTATACACTCTTAAAAAAACGGTTCCTCTGGGTTCTATATAGAACCCTTGGGTTCCGTACTTAGCCAATAGAACCTTTTATTTTACCAAAAAAATGGTTCTATATAGAACCATTTTGGAGTTCCATACTGTGTATGAAGCGGGGGATGGAACCATTTCTGGTTCTAAATAGAACCATTTTTTCTAAGAGTGTATGCAAAACCTGTACCTTAATATAACAGCTTCAACGTCGTTTCGGTGGTAAACAAAGTTATACTAGGGCGAATCATCCTGGTAGTGAAGCTTCGGGGGACGCTGACGGAAAAAACAGCCATGCAAGTTTGAGAGCGGCGCCCCTGACACATCTCGCGAGAATCACGAAATGGTTTACGGCAACAACGTCACACACATCAACAACAACGTGAAGCTACTTGCGCGCATCCAAGAAAACTCGGTCAGAAATGTCCAGAAAAAGGGAAAGAGAATCGGACCAGGAGTTCCACTCGGTCGGGCTTTCGGGCTTAAAAGCAGCACTGCGATGCTGACCTGGTGATCTTGTAGATGGACTAAGTAAATCTCTTAACACTATAGACTATTTACTTGTGATTTAGCAGAAATCATGTAAAAACTTTGTAAGCCAGCAAACGCGATAGGCCACTTTATTATTATAAAGTAGTCTAACACTTGACTGTAGTTCAGTAGATATGCAGTGACAGGGGAATAACGGTTACAGTGCAAGTACACCACAGCGGCTCTAGAGGTCACTGTTTTACAAAAAAATCAGAGTGTGGCTTTAAAGCCGTTTGAACAGTTTGCATTGAAACTGCCCTTTGGACCTTGAACCGTTTGGTTCCCATTGAAGTCCATTATATGGAGAAAATCCTGGAATGTTTTCATCAAAAACCTTAATTTCTTCTCGACTGAAGAAAGAAAGACATGGACATCTTGGATGACATGGGGGCGAGTAAATTATCAGCAAAAAATTTTTTTTTTTTAAATTGAACTACTCCTTTAACTTGATTCTAGAGCTGCTGTAAAGTCTATATTGTTAAAAGCACTACATTGACTTGACGGTTAAGTTGAATCAAGAATGTTTCCATGCAGTGAAAACTGTGTGAATCCTCTCAGGCTAAAAGTGTCTTTAGCTTGAACATTATGTGTGTCCTTTTTACTGACGATAACAAGTAATTCCATCTTCTGTTCCCATTCAGATAGCGTTCCACAATAAACCTCTTTCCGCATGTCACGCTGCTTTCCGACAAATCCAAATGTTATTTCCTCACTAACTGGAACCAAATGCATTTATGGGAATCGTGTCCGTTTTAGCTGGAAGCCGATGCCAAGATCACGTACAAACACTCATCCTCGCATCCACTGATCAGAACAAATCAATCCAAGCATTTTACAGTTGGTTTGTAAAAAAACAGATCAATAATCACAAGTTGATTGACAACCGCTGCACGTCTCTCGCTTGCTTGCAATACACTCAGCAGTGTGTTATTGGATGAAAGCAGTCGTGGACAGATGAGGGAAGGTTGAAACGCACACAGTCGTCCTCAGAGTCGAGAATCATTTAAATGTAAATGAACGCAGGAGAAAAGCATGTAGGTCACAATTGAGCTTGTCCTAAACGATAATGCTTAAAGTACTTATTAGCGGGGAATCCTGACGTGTGTGTAATGATCCCTGAGGGGAACGTCAGAGCGGACTGTGAGACACAAACGCACACTTGTTCACTGGAGCGTTCGGTTACGTTAAAGGTCATCATGATGGAGAACATGAAGCTTTTAATGGATAATGTGATAGTAGACAGATGTCAATCTCTTGGGTAGTTGACAAATGGCCAAGAAAAAGTACTTTTTAAGAAAAAATACACATATTTATGGAGTATGAAAACTGCAGTTTCGGAAAATAGTAGTGGTAACTCATTTTGTCAATGACTTCATCACGTTTTCACTCAATGATACTGTAAATATGTCCTATGGTGTGACATTTAAAAAGTACTGAAAAATTATGTTAAATAACATTTAAAAAAATAATTTAGAGAATTGTTCACATTATTAAAACATTTTGGAGAGGAAACAGGGTGGTGTAACCCATTACATTTTCAGCTTGTAAATCCAGCTTTTAATGTGGATTATGTGCTGTTTTATACGCTTTAAGACAAACCATGTGTAAATTCATGAGTATTTTCACAAGTCTCAAAAACAAGCTTTGAAATCGTTGGTGTTTCTGACGTCACAAACCACCTTGTCACCAATCAGATCAACGTGTGATCGTCAACCAGTGGATCTCTGAGTGGAGGCGGGGCTCATTTGCATATTCATAGAACCGCGCATACTAAATGAGGCAAGGGTGTCGAGTTACATTCAAACTATTTTAAGGCCAGAAGATTTTTTTTGAAGAATAAAAGTTGTAATGACATTCAAAATTTAGTGATTTAGATTTTTTTTTTTGTCAGAACTTTGACTTTTCACCTCATTATTTATGTTTCTGTCCTAATAATGATGTAAAAAAAAATATTGTTGGTTTAACTAAAAAGTAAGTAACCTGGTTGCCTTAAAATTTGAAGTTTATTGAAACGGAAAAAAAATTGAGTTAATACAATTAAGGAGATTCATTTAATCACCAGAAACTCAAAATATTATGTTATCTGAACTACATAAATTATCTAAGTTGATTTGACAAAAGAAAAAATGCTGTGATTACAAATCATGAAAATATTTTTACAGTGGTGTATGGTATTTTTGTTGGCAGAAATGGGTTTCCATAGGCATTGAGAGCTACAGTGGAGAAGACAAAATTACATTTCTATTAATTACACAAAGCTATCATATTTTTGTGCATGAAGCAACACTAAAGCTTGCTTTCAGTGTAATTCAATTTACCATGATGTAAATGGGATCCTTGTTGAGTGAACTAGATTTTATCAGGTTTGTAATAATTCACTCCCCAATGGCAATTTTATAATGAATGCATGTTATGAGAGGAAATAGTTGATGTAGCAACCCATAAATCACTTTATTTTCTGCATAACGCAGCAGGAATGATGTCTTTACCATGCCACTGTAAAATAATATTATTGGTTTAACTTAAAAAAATGAAGTAACGTGGTTGCCTTAAAATTTTAAGTTCATTGAAATGGAAAAATTTAGTTAATACAATTAAGGGGATTGATTTAATCATCAGAAACTCAAAATATTATGTTATATGAACTACATAAATTATTTAAGTTGATTTGACAAAAGAAAAAATGCTGTGATTACAAATCATGAAAATATTTTTTTACAGTCTAGAGACCTGGAGCTGGACGTAATTTGACTTGAGCCGGTATGAAACCACCTAGCAACTCCTTAGCAACGAGCTAAACAAACTCAGAAGACCAAAAAAATATTGATGGTTTAACTTAAAAAAGTAAGTAACCTGGTTTGCCTTAAAATTTTAAGTTCATTGAACTGGAAAAAGTGAGTTAATACAATGAAGGAGATTAATTTAACCATCAGAAACTCAAAATTATATGTTATCTCAACTAAATAAATTATTTAAGTTGATTTGACAAAATAAAATATGTTGTGATTACTACGTTGTAAAAAAAAATATTGTTGGTTTAACTTAAAAAAGTAAGTAACCTGGGTTGCCTTAAAATTTTAAATTGATTGAACTGGAAAAAGTGAGTTAATACAATGAAGGAGATTAATTTAACCATCAGAAACTCAAAATAATAAGTTATCTGAACAAAATAAATTATTATAAAGTTGATTTGACAAAAGAAAATATGTTGTGAGAACAAATCTTGAAAATATTTTTTACAGTGTAGCAACCACCCTTGCATATAATGGTGAGCTTTTTCCACAAATAAACGTGACGTTGTCTTCAGTCAATGTGAAATATTGTTTATATATAATGTGCATCGAAATTGAAACTAACCAGACTGAGCTGTAATATGCAAAACATGAGGTTTGAATATAAACACTCAACCTGTTCTATGTGATAATTACAGGCTGAATTATTAAAAACTAACCTGCATTCATATTCAAAGCGGCGTGTTGATTGAATGTCGGTCACTCACACTCTTTAGCTGACATCATAACACACACAATCCTGCGCCTGATGAAGGGAAGTGTTGTTTTTCATAGTTTGTGTGTGTGTGTGTTATCAGGCGCCCCTCTCCGTCCCCAAACTGCCAATCAAACGCGCCTCATAAAATAAACAAAACCTGTGCGTTTGATAAATATGTTTTGTCAGCAGCGTTTCTCACTTTTGCTGTTTGTGATTCTGGATTATAGAATATGAGCATCGACACGGAGAGTTTGTTCTTCGCCTGACGTGCACTTTCTTCATGAAAGAGAGGAAAGTGAACCGCTTCATGGGCTTCTCGGATGGATGTGTTTTTGTGCTGTTTTGTTTTAGTTTCTCTGGCGGTAGTGACTCTGAAATGAGAGTGAAACTTTCAGTTTTAGGTTAGCATAAAAGTACATTTCTTTTTAATTATGCCTTGAATTAAATTTTTAATTGTGATTATACATGATTCTTCAATTCAAGAACTGTAGTTTCAGTTCAGGCCTGACATTTTTGTGAAAAATATTGGGAAGGAGTTAAAGGAGTAGTTTACTTTTAAATAAAGCTTTTGCTGATAATTTACTCGCCCCCATGTCATCCAAGATGTCCATGTCTTTCTTTCTTCAGTCCAAAAGAAATGAAGGTTTTTGATGAAAACATTCCAGGATTTTCTCCATATAATGGACTTCAATGGGGTCCAAACGGTTCAAGGTCCGAATGAGAGTTTCAGTGCAAACTGTTCAAAGGGCTTTAAACGATTCCAGACGATGAATAAGGGTCTTATCAAGCGAAACGATCGGTCAATTAAAAAATAAATACAAAACTTTAAGTTTTATAAGCTCAAATGCTCGCCTCGAGTTCAAACAGGAGAGTCAAAGAACAGAGCAAGGCGAGCATTTGAGCTTATAAAACTTAAATTTTGTTATTTATTTATTAAATGAGCGATCGTTTCGCTTGATAAGACCCTTATTCATCGTCTGGAATCGTTTAAAGCCCTTTGAACAGTTTGCACTGAAACTCTCATTCGGACCTTGAACCGTTTGGACCCCATTGAAGTCCATTATATGGAGAAAATCCTGGAATGTTTTCATCAAAAACCTTAATTTCTTTTCGACTGAAGAAGTTTTTTCAAAAGTGAACTACTCCTTTAAAAGAAAGTGAAAGGAAAGACATTACGCAGTTGACATAAATTCTGTTCTTTTGAACTTTCTATTAATCAGAGAATCCTGATGTATCACGGTTCCTACAAAAATATAAAGCATGAAAAGTTCCCAGCCACTGCCAGTATTGATCATTTCACAAAAGTTTCATGGCCCCCAGAATATCTGGTTATATGAATATCTGAACATGCAATATATCAAAAGAAAGAACAGCCTCTGCCTTTAAACACACAAAAAATCCATTCTATTCTAGATTCATACATTTTTTATCAACACTTGAATATGGGTGTTTCATAAAAAAGCAACAAGCTGAGAAAAAAAAAGTGTGTCTAAACACAGATGGAGTCGATCGAGTCCATCAACACCCCTAAAGCTTCACGCTCCTGTAACTCGTCCTGGGTCGACATTTCATTCAGTGACATTAGGCAGTTTTGATTTATAAGCTGTTTAATATTGATAATCGCATTATCTTACATATGCTATCGCTTGTTTCTGCTTGTTCTTCGCCTGTGTTTTGATCAGGAGATTCAGTATTCTTTCAGAAGATGCGTCATAGCGCCCCCTACTGTATAACAGTGAGAACACGGAAACTGTTAACATCAAAAGCGTCTTGAGCATCAGATCATCATATTAGAGTGATTTCTGAAGGATCATGTGACACTGAAGACTGGAGTAATTTCAGCTTTGATCACAGGATATAAGTTACTTTTAACGGTTATGTTCTGTTATATTATCAAGGTGTTTTAGTGTTCCTGTTTGCCTTCCTTACTTCCCTTTTAGTTTCCATAATGATAATAATGTTCTTTTAATGATCTCTCTTGTGTATTTAAAGGAGTAGTTCTCTTAAAAAAAACCTTTTGCTGATAATTTACTCGCCCCCATGTCATCCAAGATGTCCATGTCTTTCTTTCTTCAGTCGAAAACAAATTAAGGTTTTTGATGTAATGGACTTCAATGGGAACCAAACGGTTCAAGATCCGAATGAGAGTTTCAGTGCAAACTGTTCAAAGGGCTTTAAACGATTCCAGACGATGAATAAGGGTCTTATCTCATTTAATAAATAGCACGAAATGACTCGGAAAAAGATTTGTTCGTTTTGATGAACGAGTTTGAACAGGAGAGTCACGAACGCGCATCACAGAACAGAGCAAGGCGAGCATTTGAGCTTATAAAACATAAACTTTGTTATTTATTTATTAATTGACCGATCGTTTCGCTTGATAAGACCCTTATTCATCGTCTGAATCGTTTAAAGCCCTTTGAACAGTTTGCACTGAAACTCTCGTTTGGACCTTGAACCGTTTGGTCCCCATTGAAGTCCATTATATGGAGAAAATCCTGGAATGTTTTCATCAAAAACCTTAATTTCTTTTTGACTGAAGAAAGAAAGACATGGACATCTTGGATGACATGGGGGCGAGTCAATTATCAGCAAAAGTTTTTAAATTGAACAACTTTAAGCCCTTATTTGCCTTTGTATCTCTTGTGATAATGCGTTATTCCTGTATGTGTAGTACGTCTATTAAATCGTCAGTGTATAATCAGGACAATAAAGGGTGTCCAAATAGCATTTGTGTACAACAAACACAAAAAATGCGTGTTTTGTTTCATCCAGGTTCTGATGGCGTCCCGTAAGGTCTGGTTGGGATCTGCAGCGCTGGAGTTAATCCAGCAGAAAGGACTCGCTCCGGTTAAGGCCGCTCATACTGGGAGCCGATAGCATTGTCTGCCTTATCTCCGCTGTGCTAAAGCTCACACTCTCTTTTTAGCACATAAAAACACCTTACACTCTTGGATTCTACATTTATTCATTCTTTTTAAATTCACTGATAGCAATTTCAAAAGGCTTTTCATGCCACAATATTCCTGAAGTATTGCTCTTGTCTTGAGCGCTGCGTTACATTGTGTGGCTCATTCTCCAAATCTGTCTGTCTGTCTGTCTGTCTGTCTGTCTATCTATCTATCTATCTATCTATCTGTCTGTCTGTCTGTCTGTCTGTCTGTCTGTCTGTCTGTCTGTCTGTCTGTCTGTCTGTCTGTCTGTCTGTCTGTCTGTCTGTCTGTCTGTCTGTCTGTCTGTCTGTCTGTCTTTCTGTCTGTCTTTCTGTCTGTCTGTCTGTCTGTCTATCTATCTATCTGTCTGTCTGTCTGTCTGTCTGTCTGTCTGTTTTTCTGTCTGTCTGTCTGTCTGTCTGTCTGTCTTTCTGTCTG